>NC_069508.1:130033761-130043761 GCF_027579735.1 Bombina bombina | reverse complement strand
ATAAGACCCCTGATCCTGCAACCTCTCTTTCAGTCACATACCCACATCAGATAAGACCCCTAAATCCTGCAACCTCACTTTCAGGCACATACCCACATCAGATAAGACCCCTGATTCTGCAACCTCTCTTTCAGTCACATACCAACATCAGATAAGACCCCTGATCCTGCAGCCTCTCTTTCTGCCACATACCCACATCAGATATTACCCCTGATCCTGCAGCCTCTCTTTCTGCCACATACCCACATCAGATAAGACCCCTGATCCTGCAACCTCTGTTTCATCCACATACCCACATCAGATAAGACCACTGATCCTGAATCCTCTCAGCCACATAGCCACATCAGATAAGACCCCTGATCCTGCAACCACACTTTCAGCCACATACCCACAACAGATAAGACCCCTGATCCTGAAGCCTATCGTTCAGCCACATACCAACATCAGATAAGACCCCTGGTCCTGCACCTTCTCTTTCAGCCACATACCCACATCAGATAAGACCCCTGATCCTGCACCCTCTTTTTCTGCCACATACCCATATCAGATAAGACCACTAATCCTGAATCCTCTCTTTCAACCCCATTCCAACATCAGATAAGACCCCTGATCCTGAAACCTCTCTTTCAGCCACATACCAACATCAGATAAGACCCATGATCCTTAAACCTCTCTTTCAGCCACATACCAACATCAGATAAGACCCCTGATCCTGAAGCCTCTCTTGAAGCCACATACCCACATCAGATAAGACCCATGATCCTGAAGCCTCTCTTTCAGCCACATACCCACATCAGATAAGACCCCTGATCCTGCAGCATCTCTTTCAGCCACATACCAACATCAGACAAGACCCTTGATCCTGAATCCTCTCTTTCAACCACATACCAACATCAAATAAGACCCCTGATCCTGGAACCTCTCTTTCAGCCACATACCAAGATCAGATAAGACCCCTGATCCTGCAGCCTCTCTTTCAGCCACATACCCACATAAGATAAGACCCATGATCCTGAAGCCTCTCCTTCAGCCACATACCAACATCAGACAAGGCCCCTGATCCTAAATCCTCTCTTTCAACCACATACCAACATCAGATAAGACCCATGATCCTGAAGCCTCTCTATCAGCCACCTACCAACATCAGATAAGACCCCTGATCCTTAAACCTCTCTTTCAGCCACACACCAACATCAGATAAGACCCATGATCCTGAAGCCTCTCTTTCAGCCACATACCCACATCAGATAAGACCCATGATCCTGAAGCCTCTCTTTCAGCCACATACCCACATCAGATAAGACCCCTTATCCTGCAGCCTCTCTTTCAGCCACATACCAACATCAAACAAGACCCTTGATCCTGAATCCTCTCTTTCAACCACATACCAACATCAGATAAGACCCCTGATCATGGAACCTCTCTTTCAGCCATATACCCACATCAGATAAGACCCCTGATCCTGCAGCCTCTCTTTCAGCCACATACCTACATCAGATAAGACCCCTGATCCTGCAGCCTCTCTTTCAGCCACATACCAACATCAGACAAGACCCCTGATCCTGAATCCTCTCTTTCAACCACATACCAACATCAGATAAGTCCCATGATCCTGAAGCCTCTCTATCAGCCACATACCAACATCAGATAAGACCCCTGATCCTGCAGCCTCTCTTTCAACCACATACTAACATCAGATAAGACCCCTGATCCTGAAACCTCTCTTTCAGCCACATACCCACATCAGATAAGACCCCTGATCCTGCAGCCTCTCTTTCAGCCCCATACCCACATCAGATAAGACCTGTGATCCTGAATCCTCTCTTTCAACCACATTCCAACATCAGATAAGACCCCTGACCTTGCAATCTCTCTGTCAGCCACATAGCCAAATCAGATATTAGTCCTTACTCAGCAGCTCCTCCGGCAGCCATATACCCACATCAGGGGCCCGATCCGATATGCAGCATCGCCCGCAAAAGCCGGCGACGCCGAAATTTGCGCTGGTTTGGTATCACATATACGGCGTAACCTAGAAGTTACGCTCGTATATTTCTGCCTTCATTTTTTGGGCCATAGGCAGGTATACCAAACCAGCGAAGTTTGATATACAATATACAGCGTAAGGACTTACGTGGCGAAAATGGAGAAATCTTACTCCATTTTCACCTTGCCACAAAATGCAGGCGTAGTAGTACCTGTCAACCGCGATCCCCCGCCGCAATCCCTAATAAAGTATTTAACCCCTAAACTGCCGCTCCCGGACCCCGCCGCCATCTACAATAAAACTATAACCCCCTAATGTGATCCCTCTACACCGTCACCAGCTACCTTACCTACCCCCTAAAGTGAGCCCCTACCCTGCCGCCATCTACCTTACCTACCCCCTAAAGTGAGCCCCTACCCCACCGCCATCTACCTTACCTACCCCCTAAACTGAGCCCCTACCCCGCCGCCATCTACTTTACCTACCCCCTAAAGTGAGCCCCTACCCCGCCGCCATCTACCTTACCTACCCCCTAAAGTGAACCACTTACACCGCCGTCATCCATTTTATAAATATTAACCCCTAATTTAATCCCCCTACACCGCTGCCAGCTATATTAACTATATTAACCCTTGATATAAGACCCATGATCCTGCAGCCTCTCTTTCAGCAACATACCAACATTAGATAAGACCCATGATCCTGAAGCCTCTCTTTCAGCCACATACCCACATCAGATAAGACCCCTGATCCTGCAACCTCACTTTCAGCCACATACCCACATCAGATAAGACCCCTGATCCTGAATCCTCTCTTTCAGCCACATACCCACATCAGATAAGACCCATGATCCTGCAACCTCTTTTTCAGCCACATACCCACATCAGATATTACCCCTGATCCTGAATCCTCTCTTTCAGCCACATACCCACATCAGATAAGACCCCATATCCTGCAACCTCTCTTTCAGCCACATACCCACATCAGATAAGACCCCATATCCTGCAACCTCTCTTTCAGCCACATACACACATCATATATTACCCCTTGTCCTGAATCCTCTCTTTCAGCCACATAGCCACATCAGATAAGACCCCTGATCCTGTAACCACACTTTCAGCCACATACCCACATCAGATAAGACCCCTGATGCTGCAGCCCCTCTTCCAGCCACATACCAACATCAGATAAGACCCCTGATCCTGCAACCACACTTTCAGACACATCCCCACATCAGATAAGACCCCTGATCCTGCAACCTCTCTTTCAGTCACATACCCACATCAGATAAGACCCCTAAATCCTGCAACCTCACTTTCAGGCACATACCCACATCAGATAAGACCCCTGATTCTGCAACCTCTCTTTCAGTCACATACCAACATCAGATAAGACCCCTGATCCTGCAGCCTCTCTTTCTGCCACATACCCACATCAGATATTACCCCTGATCCTGCAGCCTCTCTTTCTGCCACATACCCACATCAGATAAGACCCCTGATCCTGCAACCTCTGTTTCATCCACATACCCACATCAGATAAGACCACTGATCCTGAATCCTCTCAGCCACATAGCCACATCAGATAAGACCCCTGATCCTGCAACCACACTTTCAGCCACATACCCACAACAGATAAGACCCCTGATCCTGAAGCCTATCGTTCAGCCACATACCAACATCAGATAAGACCCCTGGTCCTGCACCTTCTCTTTCAGCCACATACCCACATCAGATAAGACCCCTGATCCTGCACCCTCTTTTTCTGCCACATACCCATATCAGATAAGACCACTAATCCTGAATCCTCTCTTTCAACCCCATTCCAACATCAGATAAGACCCCTGATCCTGAAACCTCTCTTTCAGCCACATACCAACATCAGATAAGACCCATGATCCTTAAACCTCTCTTTCAGCCACATACCAACATCAGATAAGACCCCTGATCCTGAAGCCTCTCTTGAAGCCACATACCCACATCAGATAAGACCCATGATCCTGAAGCCTCTCTTTCAGCCACATACCCACATCAGATAAGACCCCTGATCCTGCAGCATCTCTTTCAGCCACATACCAACATCAGACAAGACCCTTGATCCTGAATCCTCTCTTTCAACCACATACCAACATCAAATAAGACCCCTGATCCTGGAACCTCTCTTTCAGCCACATACCAAGATCAGATAAGACCCCTGATCCTGCAGCCTCTCTTTCAGCCACATACCCACATAAGATAAGACCCATGATCCTGAAGCCTCTCCTTCAGCCACATACCAACATCAGACAAGGCCCCTGATCCTAAATCCTCTCTTTCAACCACATACCAACATCAGATAAGACCCATGATCCTGAAGCCTCTCTATCAGCCACCTACCAACATCAGATAAGACCCCTGATCCTTAAACCTCTCTTTCAGCCACACACCAACATCAGATAAGACCCATGATCCTGAAGCCTCTCTTTCAGCCACATACCCACATCAGATAAGACCCATGATCCTGAAGCCTCTCTTTCAGCCACATACCCACATCAGATAAGACCCCTTATCCTGCAGCCTCTCTTTCAGCCACATACCAACATCAAACAAGACCCTTGATCCTGAATCCTCTCTTTCAACCACATACCAACATCAGATAAGACCCCTGATCATGGAACCTCTCTTTCAGCCATATACCCACATCAGATAAGACCCCTGATCCTGCAGCCTCTCTTTCAGCCACATACCTACATCAGATAAGACCCCTGATCCTGCAGCCTCTCTTTCAGCCACATACCAACATCAGACAAGACCCCTGATCCTGAATCCTCTCTTTCAACCACATACCAACATCAGATAAGTCCCATGATCCTGAAGCCTCTCTATCAGCCACATACCAACATCAGATAAGACCCCTGATCCTGCAGCCTCTCTTTCAACCACATACTAACATCAGATAAGACCCCTGATCCTGAAACCTCTCTTTCAGCCACATACCCACATCAGATAAGACCCCTGATCCTGCAGCCTCTCTTTCAGCCCCATGCCCACATCAGATAAGACCTGTGATCCTGAATCCTCTCTTTCAACCACATTCCAACATCAGATAAGACCCCTGACCTTGCAATCTCTCTGTCAGCCACATAGCCAAATCAGATATTAGTCCTTACTCAGCAGCTCCTCCGGCAGCCATATACCCACATCAGGGGCCCGATCCGATATGCAGCATCGCCCGCAAAAGCCGGCGACGCCGAAATTTGTACTGGTTTGGTATAACATATACGGCGTAACCTAGAAGTTACGCTCGTATATTTCTGCCTTCGTTTTTTGGGCCATAGGCAGGTATACCAAACCAGCGCAGTTTGATATACAATATACAGCGTAAGGACTTACGTGGCGAAAATGGAGAAATCTTACTCCATTTTCACCTTGCCACAAAATGCAGGTGTAGTAGTACCTGTCAACCGTGATCCCCCGCCGCAATCCCTAATAAAGTATTTAACCCCTAAACTGCCGCTCCCGGACCCCGCCGCCATCTACAATAAAAGTATAACCCCCTAATGTGATCCCTCTACACCGTCACCAGCTACCTTACCTACCCCCTAAAGTGAGCCCCTACCCTGCCGCCATCTACCTTACCTACCCCCTAAAGTGAGCCCCTACCCCACCGCCATCTACCTTACCTACCCCCTAAACTGAGCCCCTACCCCGCCGCCATCTACCTTACCTACCCCCTAAAGTGAGCCCCTACCCCGCCGCCATCTACCTTACCTACCCCCTAAAGTGAACCACTTACACCGCCGTCATCCATTTTATAAATATTAACCCCTAATTTAATCCCCCTACACCGCTGCCAGCTATATTAACTATATTAACCCTAATTATATTAGGGTTAATATAGTTAATATCGTTATTATATTATATGTATATTAAGTATAATAACCCTATCTAACTCTAACACCCCTAACTAAATTCTTATTAAAATAAATATAATTAATATTAATATTATTAATTAAAATATTCCTATTTAAATCTAAATACTTACCTATAAAATAAACCCTAAGATAGCTACAATGTAATTAATAATTACATTGTAGCTATTTTAGGGTTTATATTTATTTTACAGGTAACTTGGTATTTATTTTAACTAGGTACAATAGCTATTAAATAGTTAATAACTATTTAATAGCTACCTAGTTAAAATAATTACCAATTTACCTGTAAAATAAATCCTAACCTAAGTTACAAATACACCTACACTATCAATAAATTAAATAAACTACAAATATCTAAACTAAAATACAATAAAATAATCTAAACTAAATTACAAAAAAAACAAACACTAAATTACAAGAAATAAAAAAAATATTACAAGATTTTTAAGCTAATTACACCTATTCTAAGCCCCCTAATAAAATAATAAAGCCCCCAAAAATAAAAAAAATTCCCTACCCTATTCTAAATTTAAAAAGTTCACAGTTATTTTACTTTACAAGCCCTTAAAAGGGCCTTTTGCGGGGTATGCCCCAAAGAAAACAGCTCTTTTGCCTGTAAAAAAAACACACAATACCACCCCCCAACATTACAACCCACCACCCATATACCCCTATTCTAAACCCACCCAAACCCCCTTAAAAAAAACCTAACACTACCCCTCTGAAGATCTCCCTACCTTGTCTTCACCTAGCCGGGCAGAACTCTTCATCCGATCCGGGCGATGTCTTCAATCAAGCGGAAGTGAAGTCTTCTTCCATCCGGCGATGTCTTCAATCAAGCGGCAGTGAAGTCTTCTTCCATCCGGGCGATGTCTTCAATCAAGCGGCAGTGAAGTCTTCTTCCATCCGGCGATGTCTTCAAGCAAAGCATCATCTTCAATCTTCTTTCTTCGCTCCTCCGCCTCGGAGTATCCATCCTGCACAAAGACTGAGGTACCTTTAAATGACCTCATCCAAGATGGCGTCCGTCGAATTCTGATTGGCTGATAGGATTCTATCAGCCAATCGGAATTAAGGCAGAAAAATCTGATTGGCTGATTCAATCAGCCAATCAGATTCAAGTTCAATCCGATTTCCAGTTGTAATGTTGGGGGGTGGTATTGGGTTTTTTTTTACAGGCAAAATAGCTGTTTTCTTTGGGGCATGCTCCGCAAAAGGCCCTTTTAAGGGCTGGTAAGGTAAAAGAACTGTGAACTTTTTAAATTTAGAATAGGGTAGGGAATTTTTTTTATTTTGGGGGGCTTTATTATTTTATTAGGGGACTTAGAATAGGTGTAATTAGCTTAAAAATCTCGTAATATTTTTTTTATTTTTTGTAATTTAGTGTTTGTTTTTTTGTAATTTAGTTTAGATTATTTTATTGTATTAAAGTTTAGATATTTGTAGTTTATTTAATTTATTGATAGTGTAGGTTTATTTGTAACTTAGGTTAGGATTTATTTTACAGGTAAATTGGTAATTATTTTAACTAGGTAGCTATTAAATAGTTATTAACTATTTAATAGCTATTGTACCTAGTTAAAATAAATACCAAGTTAC
Source organism: Bombina bombina (assembly GCF_027579735.1). Taxonomy (NCBI): domain Eukaryota; kingdom Metazoa; phylum Chordata; class Amphibia; order Anura; family Bombinatoridae; genus Bombina; species Bombina bombina. The sequence continues at coordinate 130,036,262 of NC_069508.1, read as the reverse complement.
CTGTAAAATAAATATAAACCCTAACATAGCTACAATGTAATTATTAATTACATTGTAGCTATCTTAGGGTTTATTTTATAGGTAAGTATTTAGATTTAAATAGGAATATTTTAATTAATAATATTAATATTAATTAGATCTATTTTAATAAGAATTTAGTTAGGGGTGTTAGCGTTAGATATATATATATATATAATATAATAACGATATTAACTATATAATTAGGGTTAATATAGTTAATATATATAATATAATAACTATATTAACTATATTAACCCTAATATAATAATGTAAGGGGCTCACTTTAGGGGGTAGGTAAGATAGATGGCGGCAGGGTAGGGGCTCACTTTAGGGGGTAGGTAAGGTAGATAGCGGCGGGGTAGGGGCACACTTTAGGGGGTAGGTGAGGTAGATGGCGGCGGTGTAAGGGGCTCACTTTAGGGGGTAGGTAAGGTAGATGGCGGCGGGGTAGGGGCTCACTTTAGGGGGTAGGTAAGGTAGATGGCGGCGGGGTAGGGGCTCACATTAGGGGGTTATAGATTTAATATAGCTGGCGGTGGGGTCCGGGAGCGGCGGTTTAGGGGTTAATACATTTTTTATTGTTAGGATTGTGAGGGGGGATATCGGATAGAGGGTTAGACGTGTCGGGCTATGTTTGGGAGGCGTGTTAGACAGTACGGGAGATTTTATAACTTTAGTCAGGTTTTGTAGGCGCCGGCAGTTTCTAAAGTAACGTAAGTCACTGGTGACTCCAGAAATTTGTACTTACGCAGATTTCTGGACATCGCTGGTTTGTCAGACTTACGGCACTTTAGCCTCTGACGGCGCTGTATATAGGATATCTCGAGTTGCGAGCTGAAACTGCGGGCGGCGGGGATTCCCTCGCTTGCGCCGCAAACTACGATCTTTATCGGATCGCACCCTAGGTCTCAGTTTAAAGCCTAAACCTGCAACACTTCTGTCAGTGGCTGTGAGTGTTACAAAAAACACTCAAAATACCACATATGACACAGGTCTCATAGGTCACTAACTCCCGCTGCACCTTTACCTTTACTTTCAAAATTAAAATAGCTTATTTTGCCTGTTGTGTCCTAACTTATACTGAAAATGTATGTAAATATAGAAAAACTGTTAAAGCAAAAAGCTGCTAAAAAATATACTAGCTTATCTGTAAAATCTCGGCCCATTTAAATGAGTTGTGCTTTCAACTAGCAACCACCGTTATTTCATATAGAAAAATAAACATAAATATGCAATTTCCCATACATTTTCTATTCTGCATAGATAGTTTAAGGTATTATTATCATGATTAAAACAAGACATTGGTTTGGCAATGTGTTGTAAAACCTTTCTTATCGACAACTTACATTTCTTCCATAGCTGCAACTAAATCGAATTACAGTATTTGATTGATGAAAAGAAAATGGAATGCATTTTTAAAAACTGTACTGAATCATAAAAGTTTAAAACCTCCCACTTTGAACACAAAAGGTTAAAGGGATATAAAACAGGTTGAGATCTGTGCATATCCTAAAAGGGCTAATTGTAATTGTATTTCAACTGAGTTCACAGCTTCTAGGCATGCTCCAGCAGATAATCCCTGTGCACTTTTGCATTCTACCAAAAGAACAATAGATATAGATACAGCCATAGAAGGAAATGTGTGGGGTGAGTTAGAGCTTTACAATTCAAAAACTAAAAAGAAAGGGTTAATGGCGAGGCACTGCAGTATAAATTTGCAGGTAAAATAAAGTACATATTATTATATTTTGGGGGCGATATATCAATGTCTGGCGGACATGATACACTGTAGCGTAGCATGTCCGCCAGACATCGCTGAATTTCAACAGCATACACTGTCAGCATTTAACATTGCACAAGCAGTTCTGGTGAACTGCTTGTGCAATGCCGCCTACTGCAGATTCACGGCCAATCTGCGCTAGCAGGGGTGTCAATCAACCTGATCGTATGCAATCGGGCGGATTGATACGCTCTCCGCATTCAGCATTGCACCAGCCGCTCTTGTAAACTGCTGGTACAACCCCGCCCCCTGCAGATTCACAGCCAATCGGCCGCTAGCAGGGGGGTGTCAATCAACCCGATCCTATTCGATTGGGTTGAATTGCAGTGATGTCTGTCCGCCTCCTCAGAGAAGACAGCTGCTTCATAACTGGTGTTTCTGGTGAGTCTGAAGGCTCGCCAGAAACACGGGCCCTCAAACTTCATACGGAGCTTGATAGATAGGCCCCATCAAGTGCAAAAGCCAAAGGCACTTGATAAATGCTTATCACCCAAAGATCCATCAGAAACACATAGAGGCTACGGATCTGAGCATGCTCAGACCAGAAAAACAAGATGGCATCGCCCATGCCAACTACAGTGACAGGATAAATGTCCCAAATGACTAATTAGAGATCTGTAAGGGAGCACATTTTAACACAGTCATAGATAGTATTCAAAAAGGAGACTCTCTTAAAAAGTATTTTCACTTCAGCAAATAC
>NC_069508.1:129873761-130028761 GCF_027579735.1 Bombina bombina | reverse complement strand
AGAAATGATTTTTCCTAACTCCATCTGACCTGTGTGACCCATCCCAGGACAGACCTTATCTGAGTCCTTTTGAAGATTTATGATCCCATTGTCCTGTCCTGTGTTCTTTGAAGCTTTATGACATTTGATTTTCTGTCCTCACGAGGAAGAGCATTTATCACCTGTCTTATCTACATGGCTTGGTAGCCTTTGATCTTTGTTCAGCTTTTCTTACTCTAGCAAAATTTGATTTTCCAGTTTTTTTCCAGTTAATACACATCCCTACTTGGGAGCCATGCTAATCCCAAACCTTCTTCACATAGACTAGGGCTGCGCTAATAGGAGGATTAATGTGAGCTAAACCTCCTATTGCCGCAGCCCTGGGCTCTTTGTAGAAGGGTCTTGATTAGCACGGCTCCCCCAGAATAGAACTGCAGTAAAGAAACATTTGCATCTATTTTAACAAAAATGAATGTAAATGTTACTGAATATTCAGTATTAGTTTGTTTTATACAAAAATGCCAATCCAAGTAGTGCAGCAAATTAATATTCTCAAAACCTACATTTTTAGAATATTCGTCCAGAATGATTAGTCTGAAACTATTTTTTCAGTGCTGCACAAGTCTGGATGTCAGTTGAAAAGTTTCTTAAAATTCTGCTCTAATTATGAAGCATGACAGTTTTAATTTGGATGTTCATGTCCCTTTAAGGGCAGAACAGTAGGTCACAAGATGTGATTGTCAATTTTACTCAAATATATTAAAGACCCCAGCCCCTAGTCTTAGGGTCACTGGCACTATTTTAGAATGTTGGAAAAATATAGAGTTGACATTCTAAAAACATTCCACATGTATTTAATGACAAACAAAATTATTCATGAAAGTCTGTAAGCTGGCAGGTAAAACTACAATAGCATTTAATTTAAAGAGCACAAGGTATAATCCCAAATCTGAAAATAGACAAAAGTAAGAATGCTTGTCAAAGAAAATACATAAGCATAATAAATAGCAGATAAGTGCTGCCACACTGCTACAATACATTGGGCGCGATAACATATGCGGTGTCGCCCGCAAAAGCCGGCGTCACCAATTTTTAGTTAGGTATTGCTATCACATATTGGGCGCGCATATAAATGCGGTGCGTATATTTCACCCGTCGCCCACTAATTTTACTCCCATAAACTAACAGAACCGTGTGGCAAGTCGGTATCACATATTCAGCGCAAAGACTTACGCAGCGAAAATTGAGAGATTTTACTCTATTTTCACCTTGCCACACATAGTCAGGCGCAGCAAGCCTTGCACTGAGTATATGAGCACTGTAACTCCCTGAAAATATTACCTAACACCTAACGCATGCGCAGTATCTATCTACCTGTCAACCTCCATCCCCCACTGCAATAACTAATAAAATATATTAATCCCTAATCCACAAACCCCTACATCACAATATAGCTAATGAACATATTAACCCCTAATCCGCCACCCCCCACATCGCAATCTACCTATTAACCTCTAATCCACCAACCCCCCCATTGAAAAGTATGTAATTAACATATTAACCCCTAATTCACCAACCCCCACAATGCAATAAACCTAATTACACTATTAACCCCTAAACCGCCAACCCCCCACATCGCAATAAACCGAATTAAGCTATTAACTCCTAAACCGCCAACCCCCCACATATCAATAAACCAAATTAAGCTATTAACTCCTAATAGTCTGATAAAGGCCCAGTTCTTAGGGCTGAAACGCGTTGACATATATGGTAAGCTTCTTTTCAATTACTGACTAAGTTTGAATAGCAGTTTTGCACTATGTTATATTTGTTTTATTATAGGTATATCTTTGAATGAATTGATCCCTGAGACATAGGATCCATTTCTGTATTTTTTCATCGTTTACACACAGGAATAACTTTTTAGGAGCATCTCTTCACATCTTGTATTCACATAAGGGTCACTTTATAAGTGTGTTATTCACTTTAACACATCCTAAATATTCATTTGGATTATTTTTTCACATTTTTTCCTTTTTCTTTTTTCATTTTTGTGTACACACATTTTTGATTATTCACGCCCACTTCATCACATCATCTTTTCAGGATTTTTTGGATATTCACAATAATTTTTGAAATTTGATTTGAAAACCACGACGTTTTTCTTTTTTACACACTTCATCATTTCAGCGTTTATCGAGGGATATATAAGGATAACTGTTTAAAATAGAATCTTCATATTGGACATTCACTCTCTGGAAAGAATTTAAAGTTTGGGACCTACATATTTATGGACATCTACAAATTGATGTTTTTATATAATTATATTTTTTATCCAACCATCAACAGCTGTTTTATTGTAATTTATTTTGTGATTAAGATTGTATATTGTTGTGGTTTTTAACCACAATTGTATTGTTTTTTATATAGATATATGCATATTTTATTGTTAATTTTAAGTGGATCCACTTTTGTATCTTGTTTGTATATTTTAGCTATAAGTAGCTTATAAAATATTTTATATACCCCTATAGAATTTCAATATATTTTTTATTTAAATAATCTTGTCACTACTAGTGTCTTAGCCTTTTAGGAGGCGCTCTGTGTATTTATTTTTAGCACTACATTCACCTTTTTGGGGGCGCTGGTACCCACAATACTAGGAGCTACAGACACAAGGTTGAGCGCTGTCAGATTTTAACAGATTTTTAAACCTAATTACACTATTAACCCCTAAACCGCCAACCCCCCACATCGCAATAAACCAAATTAAGCTATTAACTCCTAAACCACCAACCCCCCACATATCAATAAACCAAATTAAGCTATTAACTCCTAAACCGCCAACTCCCCACAACGCAAATAACTAATTTAATTACTAAGCCCCCTAACTTAACACCCCCTAAATTAACCCCAATCACATTAAATAAAAAATACTAATTTACAATTAAAATAAAAAAAACTAACATTACTTAAAAAACAAACAATCTAAGATTAACCCCTTAGTGACCAGAGCAGGTTTCAATTTTCTGACTGTTTGGGATCAGGGCTATTTTTTACATTTCTTCAGTGTTTGTGTTTAGCTGTAATTTTCCTCTTACTCATTTACTGTACCCACACATATTATATACCGTTTTTCTTGCCATTAAATAGACTTTCTAATGATACCATTTTTTTCATCCTATTTTATAATTTACTATAAAATATATATAAAATATGTTGATAAAATGGAAAAAAAACACACCAAAATCTGTTACACATCTACAGCCACCAAAAAACCCCATGCTAAATAGTTTCTAAATTGTGTCCTGAGTTTAGAAATACACAATGTTTACATGTGCTTTGCTTTTTTTTTGCAAGATATAGGGCAATAAATAAATAATAAAGTAGCACTCTGCTATTTCCAAACCATTTTTTTTTCAAAATTAGCGATAGTTTCATTGGAACACTAATATCTGTCAGGAATCCCTGAATAACCCTTCAAATGTATATATATATATATTTTTTAGTAGACAACCCAAAGTATTGATCTAGGCCCATTTTGGTATATTTAATTTCATATACCAAATGCGATCAAATAAAAAAATTGTTAATTTTTTCACAAACGTTTTCACAAACTTTAGGTTTCTCATTGAAATTATTTACAAACAGGTTGTGCAATTATGGCACAAATGGTTGTAAATGCTTCTCTGGAATCCCCTTTGTTCAGAAAAAGCAGACTTATATGGTTTTGGCATTGCATTTCGGTAATTAGAAGTTCGCTAAATGCTGCTGCGCATCACATGTGTATTATGCCTAGCAGTGAAGGGGTTAATAAGGGAGCTTGTAGGGTCAATTTTAGCTTTAGTGTAGTGTAGTAGACAACCCAAAGTATTGATCTAGGCCCATTTTGGTATATTTCATGCCACCATTTCACCGCCAAATGCGATCAAATAAAAAAAAAATCGCTAACTTTTTCACAATTTTAGGATTCTCACTGAAATTAGTTACAAACAGTTAGCACAATCATGACACAAATGGTTGTGAATACTTCTCTGGGATCCCCTTGGTTTAGAAATAACAGACATATATGGCTTTGGAGTTGCTTTTTGGTAATTAGAAGGCCGCTAAATGCCGCTAAGCACCACACTTGTATTATGCCCAGCAGTGAAGGGGTAAATTAGGTAGCTTGAAGGGAGCTTGTAGGGTTAATTTCAGCTTTAGTGTAGAGACCAACCTCCCACCTGACATATTCTACACTAAAAAAAACTAAACTACCCATTGTCCCTAAAGGGGCATTTGTATGGGCATTGCCCTTAAAAGGGCATTCAGCTCTTTTATGCCCTTAAAAGGTCAATCAGCTCTTTTACAGCCCCCCAAAAAACATATTAACACTATTAACCCCTTAACCGCAACCCCCCACAATGCAAAGTATCAATCTAATCACTAATCCCCCCTAACCTAATACCCCCTAACTTAACCCCAAATAAAAAATAGACTATATCCCAAAAAAATAATTAACAAAATAAAAATATCCCAACTTCCTATTAAAATAAAAAACCTAACATTACAGTAAAAATAAAAAAAATAAACCTAAGATTATATAAAAAAAGAAAATCTAATATTACTAAAAATAAAAAAATCTAAGATTTCAACAATAAACCAAATTATCCAAAATAAAAAAAAATAAGCCTAATCTAGTACCCCAATATAAAACGGGCACCTTGCATTCAATCTTCAGTGTGCGGTGATGATCACATGAAGAGGATCCTGGATGTCTCCACGGCCGGGTTAGACTTTTACAGACGGTTTAACTTTTTTTGTTTTTTATTTAGGCGCCGGCAGATCATATACTGCCGTAAGTCACTGGCGACTCCAGAAATGTCTATTTTCGCACATTTCTGATCATCTCCAGTTTATCTGATTTACGGCAGTTTATAATCTGACGGCGCCGTATATGTGATTCACCCGATGTGCGGGGTGAATTTACGGGCAACGCGGGTTTCAGCAGTTGCGCTGAAACCTACGCCGCATATGTAATCTCGCCCACAGAGTTTTAAATGATTGGACTGACGTCTAGTGATTCCAATTGATATGCATCTAAAAATCTTTAATCGGGAGTAAAGAGTGAAATTTCTTTTAATTGTAGAATTATCATTTATTATATTTATTCTCTTTATTAACATACAATATTTTTATCTTTTTGAATTTCTTCTTCATATGGCCAGTAGTAGTGAATTCATTCCAGTGATTTTAATACAATTTATTTCTAAATACATTTTAGAGGCTTTAATAAATTAGTACTATATGTTATAAAAAATATGTTTTATTCTGTGTAAAGATGAAAAAAACATAATATACTTGCTGCCAAAAGTTTTTATTTTTTTAATGCAGTACACTGTTAAAGTTTTTAGCGAATTCTTTAGTATGTGAAGATGAAAATATATGGTAAACAGTTTGAACAATTTATTCTCACTTTTTTTTATGGAAACAAAAATCTTTTAAAAGGTCTATAGATATGCACGTGTATACCTACTATAAACATCTATTATATGATGTAGATATTCCTTTGTTTATAGAAATACGTTTTTTCACAATGCTAATAACTTTACTGGCACTATAATGTTTTTGTTTGTTTTATATAAATTATACTCAATAAAGCTACAATATTTAAAAAAAAAAAATAAGGACTATAAAATGGGTGGTGCAGAACATTAACATTTAGGGGCCGAATTATCAATCTCCGAATGGAGCTTGATGCCCCTGTTTCCGTGCGAGCTTTCAGGCTCGCCGGAAACAGTAGTTATGAAGCAGCGGTCTAAAGAACGCTGCTCCATTACTTGTCTGCTGCTTCTGAGGCTGCGGTTTTCAATCCCCACAATCCTATACGATCAAGCTGATTGACACCCCCTGCTAGCGGCTGATTGGCCGCGAATCTGCAGGGGTGGCATTGCACAAGCAGTTCACTTGGTGGTTTATCCATTGAGCCACTGAAGACAGTGTCCCCTTCCCAAATGTGTAATATTATTATTATTATTATTATTATTAATAATAATAGTTTTTCTCTTTATTAAATGTCCCTTTTTTATCTTTATCTTTATCTTTTTTTTTTTTTTTTTGGATAGTATATTTTTTAAATTTTATTTCAAGTTTATGTTTTTCTTAAATTTGCTTCCAAAATCCTTAAAATACCTCCTTAACATGACTTTATTCCCATGCTTCTCTCTCCCTCTTAAACATGCAGCAATGATGATTATATACTTCTAATTTCAGATATGATTTAAATACGGGATTCCTTTGCACTTCAAACCTAGGCACAATGAATACCACACTTGCTTCAGCAGGAAAAAAAAAAAAAAAAAGGATACAAACAGGCAAAACTCCATAATTAGTCAAGAGTTATGCTCTTGTTCCATTCTTGTTATTAATGATTTAAGCATGATGCAAAATTGTAATAATCTGATAGTCAATATTTATTTTGTTGTCACTAAGTGATAAAAAGAATGTATATTTTATAAAGTTATGACCCTGAGGGAAGTCTCCCTAAAGGTGATGTGGGAAGCAGACTTGGACCCGTTGCTCAGTGTGCCTAGAGGGATATGGCTGCACCTCACTGACGAGGCCCACACTAGGCCGAAACGTACGTCTGGGGTTTTGCTGTTTCTTTTGTTCAGAGAGGGATTGCCTGGTATTTCTGGGCTGGACTGCACTGTTAAGTCAGGATCAGACTGATATGCTTCAGGAAAGTTCTTCACTGTGAAAGGCACATGTTGAGCAAAAAGAGGCTGCTTTTTGGGTGGTAACTAGCTATAGAGCAAGCTATTAGGCTATTGTCCGTTTCCAGGTTGAGTGCTTCTCTGTTTTTATCTTTTATAAAAGCATAGATTAAGATAAAATCCCCCAAAATATTTGTTGTTTATGATGAACTCTGGCTAAAATGTTTTGAAACCTTCTAAATGAATGTAAGACTACTAAAGAACGCAACTATAATTCTATTCGGTTTACTTTAAAAGCTACATGTTTATGATTTTAAATATTTTTTTTTATTTTACTTTAAGAGTGGAATGCAAGACATTGATTTTTAAAGATTTGTAGAATATTTTGTCATCCAAGAGGTTAACAACTAAATTACGCCTAGATTTAGAGTTTTGCGTCCAAAGGGGTGCGTTAGCTACGCGTGCTTTTTTTCCCCCGCACCTTTTAAATACAGCTGGTATTTAGAGTTTACAGAATGGCTGGGTTTTCAGTGCGTTAGGCTCCAAAAAGGGAGCGTAGAGCATAATTTAACGCCACTGCAACTCTCGATACCAGCGGTGCTTATGGACGCGGCCAGCCTCAAAAACGTGCTCGTGCACGATTCCCCCATAGGAAACAATGGGGCTGTTTGAGCTGAAAAAAAACCTAACACCTGCAAAAAAGCAGCGTTCAGCTCCTAACGCAGCCCCATTGTTTCCTATGGGGAAACACTTCCTACGTCTGCACCTAACACTCTAACATGTACCTCGAGTCTAAACACCCCTAACCTTACACTTATTAACCCCTAATCTGCCGCCCCCACTATCGCTGACCCCTGCATATAATTTTAAACCCCTAATCTGCCGCTCCGTACACCCCCGCCACCTACATTATCCCTATGTACCCCTAATCTGCTGCCCTAACATCGCCGTCCCCTATATTATATTTATTAACCCCTAATCTGCTGCCCCCAACGTCGCCTCCACCTAACTACACTTATTAACCCCTAATCTGCCGACCGGACCTGAGCGCTACTATAATAAATGTATTAACCCCTAATCCGCCTCACTCCCGCCTCAATAACCCTATAATAAATAGTATTAACCCCTAATCTGCCCTCCCTAACATTGCCGACACCTAACTTCAAGTATTAACCCCAAATCTGCCGATCGGAGCTCACCGCTACTCTAATAAATTTTTTAACCCCTAAAGCTAAGTCTAACCCTAACCCTAATACCCCCCTAAGTTAAATATAAGTTTATTCTAACGAAATAAATTAACTCTTATTAAATAATTTATTCCTATTTAAAGCTAAATACTTACCTGTAAAATAAACCCTAATATAGCTACAATATAAATTATAATGATATTGTAGCTATTTTAGGATTAATATTTATTTTACAGGCAACTTTGTAATTATTTTAACCAGGTACAATAGCTATTAAATAGTTAATAACTATTTAATAGTTACCTAGTTAAAATAATAACAAAATTACCTTTAAAATAAATCCTAACCTAAATTACAATTAAACCTAACACTACACTATCAATAAATTAATTAAATAAAATACCTACAAATTATTTCAATTAAATAAACTAACTAAAGTACAAAAAATAAAAAAGAACTAAGTTACAAAAAATAAAAAAATATTTACAAACATTAGAAAAATATTACAACAATTTTAAACTAATTACACCTACTCTAAGCCCCCTAATAAAATAACAAAGACCCCCAAAATAAAAAAATGCCCTACCCTATTCTAAATTAAAAAAGTTCAAAGCTCTTTTACCTTACCAGCCCTTAAAATGACCTTTTGTGGGGCATGCCCCAAAGAATTCAGCTCTTTTGCCTGTAAACCCCCCCCAACATTACAACCCACCACCCACATACCCCTAATCTAACCCAAACCCCCCTTAAATAAACCTAACACTAAGCCCCTGAAGATCTTCCTACCTTATCTTCACCTCGCCGGGTATCACCGATCAGTCCTGGCTCCGAAATCTTCATCCAACCCAAGCGGGGGCTGGCGATCCATAATCCTGCGGCTCCAAAGTCTTCATCCTATCCGGGAAGAAGAGGCAATCCAGACCGGCAACCATCTTGAGCCAAACGGCATCTTCTATCTTCATCCGATGAGGAATGGCTCCATCGTGAAGACCTCCAGTGCGGATCAATCTTCTTCCTCTGACGTCCAACTGAAGAATGACGGTTCCTTTAAGGGACGTCATCCAGGATGGCATCCCTCGAATTCCGATTGGCTGATAGGATTCTCTCAGCCAATCGGAATTAAGGTAGGAAAATTCCGATCAGCCAATCAGATTGAGCTCGCATTCTATTGGCTGATCGGAACAGCCAATAGAATGCAAGCTCAATCTGATTGGCTGATTGGATCAGCCAATCGGATTGAACTTGATTCTGATTGGCTGATTCCATCAGCCAATCAGAATTTTTCTACCTTAATTCCGATTGGCTGATAGAATCCTATCAGCCAATCGGAATTCGAGGGACGCCATCTTGGATGACGTCCCTTAAAGGAACCGTCATTCTTCAGTTGGACGTCGGAGGAAGAAGATTTATCCGCGCTGGAGGTCTTCACGATGGAGCCGTTCCTCATCGGATGAAGATAGAAGATGCCGCTTGGACCAAGATGGTTGCCGGTCTGGATCGCCTCTTCTTCCCGGATAGGATGAAGACTTTGGAGCCTCTTCTGGACCTCTTCAGCTGCAGGATTATGGATCGCCAGCCCCCGCTTGGGTTGGATGAAGATTTCGGAGCCAGGACCGATCGGTGATACCCGGCGAGGTGAAGATAAGGTAGGAAGATCTTCAGGGGCTTAGTGTTAGGTTTATTTAAGGGGGGTTTGGGTTAGATTAGGGGTATGTGGGTGGTGGGTTGTAATGTTGGGGGGGGGTATTGTATGTTTATTTTTACAGGCAAAAGAGCTGAATTCTTTGGGGCATGCCCCACAAAAGGTCCTTTTAAGGGCTGGTAAGGTAAAAGAGCTTTGAACTTTTTTAATTTAGAATAGGGTAGGGCATTTTTTTATTTTGGGGGTCTTTGTTATTTTATTAGGGGGCTTAGAGTAGGTGTAATTAGTTTAAAATTGTTGTAATATTTTTCTAATGTTTGTAAATATTTTTTTATTTTTTGTAACTTAGTTCTTTTTTATTTTTTGTACTTTAGTTAGTTTATTTAATTGTAATTATTTGTAGGTATTTTATTTAATTAATTTATTGATAGTGTAGTGTTAGGTTTAATTGTAACTTAGGTTAGGATTTATTTTACAGGTAATTTTGTAATTATTTTAACTAGGTAACTATTAAATAGTTATTAACTATTTAATAGCTATTGTACCTGGTTAAAATAATTACAAAGTTGCCTGTAAAATAAATATTAATCCTAAAATAGCTAGAATATAATTATAATTTATATTGTAGCTATATTAGGGTTTATTTTACAGGTAAGTATTTAGCTTTAAATAGGAATAAGTTATTTTATAAGAGTTAATTTATTTCGTTAGAATAAAATTATATTTAATTTAGGGGGGTGTTAGGGTTAGGGTTAGAATTAGCTTTAGGGGTTAAAAAAATTATTAGAGTAGCGGTGAGCTCCGATCGGCAGATTAGGGGTTAAAACTTGAAGTTAGGTGTCGGCAATGTTAGGGAGGGCAGATTAGGGGTTAATACTATTTATTATAGGGTTATTGAGGCGGGAGTGAGGCGGATTAGGGGTTAATAACTTTATTATAGTAGCGGTGCGGTCCGCTCGGCAGATTAGGGGTTAATAAGTGTAGGCAGGTGGAGGCGACGTTGAGGGGGGCAGATTAGGGGTTAATAAATATAATATAGGGGTCGGCGGTGTTAGGGGCAGCAGATTAGGGGTACATAAGGATAACGTAGGTGGCGGTCGGCAGATTAGGGGTTAAAAAAATTTAATAGAGTGGCGGCGATGTGGGGGGACCTCGGTTTAGGGGTACATAGGTAGTTTATGGGTGTTAGTGTACTTTAGAGCACAGTAGTTAAGAGCTTTATGAACCGGCGTTAGCCCAGAAAGCTCTTAACTACTGACTTTTTTCTGCGGCTGGAGTGTGGTCGTTAGATTTCTAACGCTCACTTCAGCCACGACTCTAAATACCGGCGTTAGAAATATCCCATTGAAAAGATAGGATACGCAATTGACGTAAGGGGATCTGCGGTATGGAAAAGTCACGGCTGGAAAGTGAGCGTTAGACCCTTTAATGAATGACTCCAAATACCAGAGGGCGGTAAAAACCAGCGTTAGGAGCCTCTAACGCTGGTTTTGATGGCTACCGCCCAACTCTAAATCTAGGCGTTATTTTATTGCACATATTATGGTGTATTAAAAGAAAACGTTTGTGTTTGCTGGACTGGGGTGAAAGTGAAAAATCCTGACCATGCCTCTACAATGCTAACATTTTACAGTTACATTTAAAAAAAAAAAAAAAAAACATTTTGCAAACATGTTTGCTAAGTGTTCTAGTTATTATTGTTCTTGCACATTGTTAGAGGTTCTCTAATGATGTGTGAGAAATTATGTATTAAAGGGACACTAAATCCAACATTTTTCTTTCGTGATTCAGGTAGAGAATACAATTTTAAATAGCACTCGCATTTACTTCTATTATCTCATTTGTTTCATTCTTTAGATATCCTTTGTTGAAGAAAGAGCAATGCATATGGGTGAGCCAATCACACAAAGCATCTATGTGCAGCAACCAATCAGCAGCTGCTGAGCATATCTTGGTATGCTTTTCAGCAAAAGATATCAAGAGAATGAAGCAAGTTAGATAATAGAAGTAAATTAGAAAGTTGTTTAAAATTGAATGCACTTTCTAAATCCTAAAAGAAAAACATGTGGGTTTCATGTCCCTTTAAGCACATCATGCAAAATAAATGTTAAAGAGATATGAAACCCAATTTGCTTCCTTCTCATATTCTGTGTTGAAGAGATACCTAGGTAGGCATCTGGAGCACACCATGACAGGGAATAGTGCTGCTATCTAGTGCTCTTGCTAATGGATAACATTCTTGAAAAACTGCTGCCATATAGTGCTCAAGAAATGGTCCGGCTCCCAAGCATACGCCCCTGCTTTTCAACAAAAGATACCAAGAGAAAGAAGAACATTTCATAATAGAAGTAAATTAGAAAGCTGTTTAAAATTGCATGCTCTATCTGAATCATGAAAGAAACAGTTTGGGTTTTATATACGAAAAGCTGAAAAAGAAGATAAGTGTAGCAAAGATTTGTGAACATTATCTAACATATTAAAGGTCTCTTGGGAATTTCTCAAGCATTGATAAGTATAGGTTATTGATTGTACTAACATTTAGTTAAGTTACCTGCACCTGGCAATCTAATCTGGGTACAGTTTTAATCTTAGCATTGTAACCCATATGTTTGCCTGTAAAGTCACATCTAGAATCATCAAGAACAGGGGTTTTCAAACCTGTCCACAGGCCTCCCTAACAGGCCAGATTTACTAGACCTCTGATTATTTCACCTGTGCTCCAGTTCAGAAAATCTGACCTGTTAGGGAGGCCTGAGGTCAGGTTTGAAAACTCCTGATCTAGAATACACATCAACCACCCCAGCATCAAGCATTTTCAGTGAAACATCTGTCAATAGGATGTATGACCAATCAGAATGTGTACCACTCAATCTATAGAAATGACTAGATGCTCTCTACCATGGGTTTATTCCTGATGTAAGTCAATCTAAAGGCCACTGTTTACTTAGCTGTGTGAGCCTTCTGAATCTTGAAATGACCATGGGAGATGGGAGTGCAAACCCATACATTCCTATAGAACAGGCGGCTAGATTACGAGTTGTGCGTTATGAGTGAAAAAGCTTCATAATGATGCTTTTTCACTACCGCTGGTATTACGAGTTTTGCAGGTATATCTGTTCCGCACACTTTTTTGGCCGTAACACAACGTAACTAAAGTCCTTTTTCAATGGGACTTCCATAGCACCGGTATTACGAGTTTGCCTGTCCGGCCAAAAAGTGAGCGGTACAGCCTATACCGTCAAGATCCGTACCGTAAACTGAAAGTCAGTAGTTATGGCTTTTATGTTACAAAGCCGTAACATAAAACTCATAACTAAAGTGCTAAAAAGTACACTAACACCCATAAACTACCTATTAACCCCTAAACCGAGGCCCTCCCGCATCGCAAACACTAAAATAAAATGATTAACCCCTAATCTGCCGCTCCGGACATCGCCGCCACTATAATAAACATATTAACCCATAAACCGCCGTACTCCCGCATTGCAAACACTAGTTAAATATTATTAACCCCTAATCTGCTGTCCCTAACATTGCCGCAACCTACATTACTGTTCCAATCAGCCAATAGAATGCAAGCTCAATCCTATTGGCTGATTGGATCAGCCAGTAGGATTGAAGCTCAATCCTATTGGCTGATTGCATCAGTCAATAGGATTTTTTCACCTTTAATTCCGATTGGCTGATAGAATTATACCAATCGGAATTCAAGGGACGCCATCTTGGATGACGTCATTTAAAGGAACCTTCATTCTTCAAGAGGATTTGAAAGAAGAGGATGCTCCGCGCCAGATGTCTTGAAGATGGAGCCGCTCCGCGTCGGAAGGATGAAGATAGAAGATGCCGTCTGCATGAAGACTTCTGCCCACATGGAGGACCACTTCTTGCCGCTTGGATGAAGACTTCTCCTGGCTTCGTTGAGGATGGATGTCTGGTCTTCAAAAACTGTAAGTGGATCTTCGGGGGTTAGTGTTAGGTTTTTTTAAGGGTTTATTGGGTGGGTTTTATTTTTAGCTTAGGGTTTGGGCTGAAAAAGAGCTAAATGCCCTTTTAAGGGCAATGCCCATCCAAATGCCCTTTTCAGGGCAATGGGGAGCTTAGTTTTTTTTAGATAGAATTTAATTGAGGGGTTTGGTTGTGGGGGTGGTGGGTTTTACTGTTGGGGGGTTGTTTGTATTTTTTTTTACAGGTAAAAGAGCTTATTTCTTTGGGGCAATGCCCCGCAAAAGGCCCTTTTAAGGGCTATTGGCAGTTTAGTTTAGGCTAGGTTTTTTATTTTGGGGGGGGGGGGGCTTTTTTATTTTGATAGGGCTATTAGATTAGGTGTAATTAGTTTAAATATTTGATACTTTCTTTTTTATTTTGTGTAATTTAGTGTTTATTATTTTTTGTAATTTAGTTAGTTGTATTTAATTAATGTAATTGATTTAATTGTAGTGTAAGGTTAGGTGTTAGTGTAAAAAAGTTTGGAAGAATCAGCGCTAATTTCTACCTAATGCCAAGTACAGAAGGGGCCCCTCTCAAAATGACCCCAAGAGAGACGTGAACAAGATAGGGAAGACATTGTTCTACTATTTTTAAGGTTTTTTAAGGCTACTTGTTACACCACCCTTCTGTAATCTGCTTTCAACAAGCTCATCTTTAGAGGTTAGGTGTTATTTTTTGCAACGTAGGAGCCTATTTCTCTGGTTATATTTATATACTGTACAGCAGTATTTTTTATATATATTCACTATTTGCATGTTATTAAATGTATTATTAATTATTAAATGAATTATTTTACTTCTGATACTATTGAGGTTAGTCTCGTTTACTTATAGATCACTTACCTTAGCTTTTAGCGCCAGTACCTTCCCTATCTTGTTTAGGTGTTAGTGTAAGACAGGTTAGGTTTTATTTTACAGGTAAATTTGTATTTATTTTAACTAGGTAGTTAGTAAATAGTTAATAACTATTTACTAACTAGTCTACCTAGTTAAAATAAATACAAAAACTTACCTGTGAAATAAAAATAAAACCTAAGCTTGATACAATATAACTATTATTGTAGCTAGCTTAGGTTTTATTTTACAGGTATTTAGTTTTAAATAGGAATTATTTAGGTATTAATAGTAATTTTTATTTATATTTATTTTAATTATGTTAAAGTTAGTGGTGTTAGGGTTAGGGTTACGTTAGGGTTAGACTTAGGGTTAGGTTTAGGGGTTAATAACTTTAGTATAGTGGCGGCGACGCTGGGGACGGCAGATTAGGGGTTAATAAGTGTAGGTAGGTTGCGGCAGATTAGGGGTTAATAACTGTTATGTAGGTAGCGGCAAGATTGGGGGCGGCAGATTAGGGGTTAATAACTTAGGTAGGTGGCGGCAATGTCAGGGGCAGCAGATTAGGGGTGTTTAGACTCGGGGTTTATGTTAGGGTGTTAGGTGTAAACATAACTTTTCTTTCCCCATGGGAATCAATGGGGCTGCATTACAGAGTTTTACGCTCCTTTATTGCAGGTGTTGGGCTTTTTTTAGCTGGCTCTCCCCATTGATGTCTATGAGGAAATCGTGCATGAGCACGTAAAGCCAGCTCAAAGCAACGTTGGTATTTGGGTGCAGTATGGAGCTTAATTTTGCTCAACGCTGACATATTGCCTGCTAACGCCGGGTTCTTGCAAACCTGTAATAGCAGCGCTATAGGGAGGTGAGCTGTGGAAATAACTTGCAAGTTAGCACCGAGCCGCTCATAACGCAAAACTCGTAATCTATCCGAGGGTTCTTCAAACTTTAGTCTCCAAGACCCAGTGCAATTATACCATAAACCTTTGCCATTCTATTTTTATGCTTGGTCTGAAAAAGTAATATACAACAAGATGGCTGCAATTTTTTGCAAAGTGATTAAAATTTGTGTGGACTTTATTCCTGATTGTGGTCAAACTTGAACGTGTTGTAATAGGTAATGACACCCCCCCACACACACACACACATTCTCATACAACACACATTCTCATATTACACTTATACAACAGACCACACACACACTCATATAACACAAACACTCTTATATTACACACACACATACACATATAATACACACTCTCTCATATTACACACACTCATATTACACACACACTCATATAAACAAACACTCTTATATTACACACACACATACTCATATAATACACACTCTCTCATATTACACACACTCATATTACACACACACTCATATAATACAAACACTCTCATACATCTCTCACATGCAACACACATTCTCATATTACACATTTACACACCAAACACACACTTATACAACACACCACACACACTCATATAACACAAACACTCTCATATTACACACACTCATATAATACACACTCTCTCATATTACACATACACACCTCACACTCATATAATACACACTCTCTCATATTACATACACACACACTCATATAATACACACTCTCATACAACACATATTCTCATGTTACACATATACACAGCACACACACTCTTATACAACACACCACACACACACACTCATAACACAAACACTCTCCTACAACACATACACACAAGTTGCGACCCAGTAAACCATGTGTTGCAACCCAGTAATGGTCCCTGACCCGTGGTTTGAAGAACCCTGCTATAGATTATAGAGATTTCTTTTTTTGTTAGAGAAAGAGCTTGATAGTGAGATAAAAATGCAATGGGTATGTGAACTTAATGAAAAGTTTATACAATCAAAGTGTAATGTTCACTTAAATGTAAGCATGAATAGATTTTTTATTTTTTATGGAAGCTTTAGCTAAAATCATAAATAAATGTGTATTTTGAGATGAATAGAGGTCTGAATTCTATATTAAAATCCAGAACCAACAACAAATGAAAATCATAGAATCAAATGTTTTAAAGGAACATAAATACTTTAATTTTAAATATAAATTTGTCATCCATTGATAATTTAAAATACATTATTAATTTAAGATAAATATTGAATACAATTATTGTTTTATTTTATTGCAAATGTCATATGCGATAATATCATATCTGTGGCTGTGGAGTACTCATGTCCAACATTAATACTTCTCCCCCAACAAAAACATAAAAGTCACATTTAGCAGCTGACAGGCATCTGTTTTATTCTTGTAAATTTCATGAATAATAAGAATCATAAATATTTTAAAGTATTGCTTTAATCACAATCTTTTTGGCATAGTATACTTGTCTTTATTTTGTATAGATAATCATTAGTAAAGCATTGCTGTCCATAGATGGAAACAAATAAAGCGTAAATCATTTTTTATTTAAAAAAAAAAAAAAAAAAGGGATCTATGCCATATTTTTATTATTTGATCTTTCAAAACCGTATAATGTATTTTATAGTTATATTGCAAGGAATAAAACACTTTAGATTTTCCTTAGGGTTTAAGCTTAATTTCTGGGCACATAATTCAAATACACATATTCTTTTTTTTGCAACATTATAAATAGATCATGTAAGCTTAAAAGGTTAAGTAAAGTCAAAATTAAACTCTCATGACCTTAGATAGAACATGCATTTTTAAACAATTTTCATCTTTTTTACAAATGTGCTTTGTTTTTTTTGTATCTTTTGTTGAAATGTAAATCTAGGTAGAATCATAGGACTTTAGGTTTGTGCATGTGATTTTAGTACTCTATGCTGAGTGCTTGCAACAATGTAAAATACTGCTACAAACAATGGAGTTGATCAAAATCCTTTAAAAAAATAATTTAATGTTTTTCAACAGAAAATATAGTTTAAAGTCTTTGGAGATTTTGTAGCTAAATTATCTCATAAGTTTTTCTAACGTATCCTGTTGCAAAGCACTCCTGCTATGGAGTACTAAAGACACGTAAACACTCCTGAGCCCCTATGAGTCTACCTAGGTTTGCTCTTCAACTAAGGATACCAAAAGAATAAAGTAAATGTGATAATTGAAGTAAATTGAAAAGTTGTTTAGTATGTTGTATATAAATTATAAAAGTTTAATTTTGATTTTAATGTATCTTTAACCACTTCCCTGTACATGACGAGAACCGGTTATCTTGTAAACTACTGGATCAGCGATTCCTTCGATTCCTTAGTGGCATAGTTTTAGTCATCATCAACATGTGTGGTGACATCACAGAGGGGACAGGACCACAATATGACAGGCATAAAAGGGAGCTGGATGGGGGGGGGGGTGATGTTTAAACTCCTTTACTAGCCACAGACCCCAAGACCCCTCATTTAAAAGAAAATCTTTTAAATAATGGTGGTCTTGGATACACAATACATGGGAACACTCAATAAAAAAAAAACTAAAAAAAAACAAACTTATGTCTTGAAAGCTTATATAATAATAATAAAAAAAAACCTCTTGATTTTTTTTAGATATAATGTTTTTATTGTTATTAAAGGTCAAAAAAAAGAATATACAGAAATAAGAAAGAAAAGGAAAAGACAAAAAATTACATAATCAATGGTACACTTATGTCATTTGGAACCAGAAAACATGGAGCAGACATACAGATAAGATATACATGAAAATAAAATCATAACCTTTTCAGATATTAAATATTTCACTTTTCTTCCTTTATCACAATAGTCATTAACACGGGATTTACCCTAATTTCATTATTATAAGCCTTAAAAAACAAAGAAAAAAAAACAAAAACAAAAAGACAAGTCTTTACAGTAATAAATGATAAATTCGGGTAGTCCAGTGTAAATTTTAAATAATTTCAACCTTTAAATTATTAAGAAAGGTGGAGCCACCTACAAATTAATTGTCAAATTCCTGACCGGCTTCAAGGAAAAGTTTTTAGCTTTTAAATTTTTCTAGGGGGAGCAAAGGAGGGGGGGGGGGGAAAAAAAAAAAAAAAAAAAAAAAAAAAAAAGGGGGAAAAAAAAGGGGAAAAAAAGGGGAACAAAGAGGTTTGCATCTTAACTTATATTCTCTAATGGTGATAGTAACTGGTTCTGTAAATTGATGTTTTTGTAGTGTTTAACAAAATCTAACCACTTTAAATTAAATCTATTATGTTGCTGTTCAGAGTTAATTGCGTTATCAAATTGTTCTATTGTATATTGTCTTTGTAATAAAAATGTTAAATTATTTATAGTCGGTGAGTTTTTTTGGTGCCAATTTTTAAGGATGAGATATCTTCCACCCAGAATTACCGTATTACAGAAAGCTCTATTTACCAGTCTGTCTGATGTGTCTAGTAGGAAAATTATGTGTTGTAGTTCTAATATGTGATTTGTAGCTGTCACCTTATTTAACCAAAATTGTACCCGTTTCCAAAACTGGTTAATTTTTGGGCAACTCCAAAACATATGGGTTAAGTCAGCATCGGCTAAAGAGCAACGTGGACATACCCTTAAACCTTGTGTCGACCATTTATTTATTTTAGCAGGCGTAAAGTATATTCTATGTAAAAGTTTTATATGCATTTCTCGCCAGCTTGCCGCGAGTGTGGCCTCGTCCAAGAGAATTATACTTTGTTTTACTTGTTCCCTTTTTAGATCTACAATCGTTGTTTGCCATTTTGAACAGATCTGTACAATATTTAGTTCCCCTGTCTTAGTAATGATCATATTATACCAGTATTTAATAGAGCGTTTACCTGCCTTAAATAATGCTAGCCCCATTTTCATTCCTGAATGGGTCCATGGAAGCTTATTATCTTCCATAGCTTTAAAGAACCAGTGTCTCACTTGAAGGTATGCAAAAAAATCCACATTCTGTACATTATAAGACTCTTTAAGAGTCTCAAATGGCATTATACTCTGTAGATTAGGTTCTCTAAGTTGTGTTAAATAAATAAGTCCTACTGTGGCCCATTTCCTAAATACTTGACTGCTAATACCAGGCGGAAAGCGTGGGTCACCTCTAATGGGAAGCAGATCTGAAAAATGGGGGTCACTATCTACTCTGCGTCGTATGTCTTGCCATGCAATTATAATATGATATAATGATTGTTTATTTTTAATACTCTTTGGAATTACTTTTTTAGGGCAGTGCAGAAGCGCATTTAATGAGAGAGGGTATACTAAATTTTGTTCTGCTTCTGTAAATGCAATATAGTTCCCGCCCGTAATCCAGTCCATTGCGATTTTTGCAAGACTTACACTATTGTAAATAGCAAAGTTGGGTAGTGCCAATCCACCATATTTCCTTAGTTGTGACAGTTTATATAGTGATATTCGATTCGCACCCCTCCCCCATATAAATCGTCTCATTAGTTGGTCTAACCTGCTAAGATATTTTTTTGGTATGATTAGAGGGATATTTTGCATTAAGTATAATATTTTAGGTAAGACGATCATCTTAACTACATTGATTCTTGCGGTAATTGAGAGTGGAAGATTATCCCATTTCATCATCTCAAATCTGATTTTCGCAAATAGAGGTGGGTAATTTAAATTAAACCAGTCATCTGGATTGGCACTGATCTGGATTCCTAAATATGTGATGTATTGCGGGGCTACTTTAAAAGGGGGTGTATATTGGTTTTGGTGATGCTTACTCAACCAGAGAAGTTCTGATTTGGATATATTAATTGTGTAACCTGAAAAAGAACCAAAATTTTTTATAATTTCCAAAATTTTGGGAATTTCAGTCTGGGCATCCTTTAAAAGTAAAATCAAGTCATCTGCGTAAAGTAGAAGTTTAACAGGGATTTTGCCTATCTTAATCCCCCCTAAATTATCTCTTAAGGTAACTGCAAGGGGTTCAATTGCTAAATTAAACAAAAGCGGTGAAATTGGACATCCCTGTCGTGTTCCAGATAAAATAGGGAAGGATGTAGTGTTTGAGCCATTAACCATCAAAATAGAGGTTGCATTGGAATATAAGGCACGAATACATTCAAGGAACTGATCTTTGAACCCAAAATTCTTCATAGAGCAGAATAAATGGTCCCAGATAATAGAGTCAAATGCTTTATGGGCGTCAACTGCAAGAATGGCGGAGTTTTGTTCACTTTTATTTTTAACATCTGCTAAGAAGTCTATTAATAGAAAGATTTTGTGCATGTTTGCTGACAAATTTCTCTTAGACATAAAGCCAACCTGATCTTGGTGTATTAACGGACTCATAATTAACTTCAGTCTATCTGCCAAAATTGCAGTGAATAGTTTGTAATCGGAGTTTAGTAATGAGATTGGACGATAGGAGTCTATTGATTCAGGATCTTTCCCTTTTTTTAGGAGTAATATTATTTTTGAGACTGCAAAGTTAGGAGATGGAATCTTATAGTTAATTAAATAGTCATTAAATAATTCCGTAAGTACACCTATTACTTCGTTTTTGAGAATTTTATAAAATTCTGCTGGTAGAAGGTCAGGTCCGGCGGCTTTGTCCAACTTCAGATTATTTATTGCGTTTAAGACTTCCAATTCTTTAATTGGTGCATTAAGTTTCTCTAAATCTTCCGCCGAAAGCTTAGGTAATGTAATTTTTTCCCAAAAATCTTGTTTATTTTTTACATTAATATCCGCTACTGAGTATAGGTCCCTAAAGTATTTATAAAATTCTGCTTTGATTGTGTCAAGGTTCAATATTTTTTTGCCGTCAATATTTAGTGACTTAATGTGATGCATCGGTTTCCTATCTTTTACAGATCTTGCTAACAATTTCCCTATTTTATTTCCAAATCTGTAAAATCTACTTTTGTTCTTCAGTTCTTGGATAGCAAATTTTTGTGATAGAAAAACTTCCCATTCTTGCTTAGCCTTCATGTAACTTTGCCAGTTAGTCTGTGTATGGGATGCAATATATGCGTTATATTTGTTTTTTAGATAGTTAGAAATTTCAGTCTCTCTTAAATATAGCTTTTTCTTAAACCTAATAGTAAATTTTTTAATTTCTCCTCTGGCTACTGCCTTAGCAGTTTCCCAGAAGATCTCTTTCTTATGTATATAGTCTTTGTTCTGTTGAACATATTCGTGCCATATAGCAATGAGTCGGTTTCTAAATTCTAAATTGTTTGCTAAGTAGCGTGGGAAGCCATAACTCTTAACTGGATCATATCTATCTGTTTCCCACCGTGTCTCTAATGATATCGGGGCATGGTCTGAAATGGCGAAGTTATCTATTTGTGCTTTTATATCTGAGTTAATAATTTTGTCTGACCCCAGAAAAAAGTCTATCCGTGAAAATGTCCGGTACTTTTTAGATTCACACGTAAAATCTCTACAATTAGGATATAGCAATCTCCAGATGTCTTTGATGTTTAATGCGCTAGCAAATACTTTAAGAATCCTGGAGGATTTTTTTGGGATCTGTTTAGTTTTATTTCCAGTTGCCTGTGATCTATCAATATTGTTAAAAACCATATTGAAGTCTCCTGCAACTATAAGATTCGTATTTATAGAATCATGTAATTTTAATTTTAATTTTTCCCAAAATTTTATATCTGGCACATTTGGGCCATAGACATTACATAACGTGAACATACGTGAATTTATAATAATTTTCAGAATAATAAATCGTTCCCCTGGGTCTATCTCTTGCCCTATAATTCGATATTCTAAATTTTTGCTGATTAAAACTGCGACCCCCCTTTTACGTGTTGCACATGGGGTATAGACAACCTCACTAACCCAGTTAACTTTAAGTTTTTTATGTTCTATTTCAGTCAGATGTGTTTCTTGTAAGAGTGCAATATCCACTCTTTTATTTCTAAGATATGTCAGGATCCTCTTTCTTTTAATCGGGTTAGTGACCCCTCCCACATTCCACGAGATTAGTTTTAGTGTTGCCATTTATACTTTATTTTAAGATAACAGACCAACAACAGAGAAAAAAAAAAAAAAAAAGGGGGATCAAAGTCAATTCTAACCTCCTTGCCCCTCCCTCTAACCCGAACCTTTATCTTTAATAGAACATAAGTGTTTAAAATATTTAAAGAAAAGTAGACTGTCCTTGTTTTCGACCATTCTTTCATTTTTATACAATTCTTAACCTTAGTTATCTCGTTTATTATATGAAGGTAAAATAAAATTATCCAGCTTGCCATACTATTAACTGCCCATACACCAATAAGCAGAGAGCATAAAAAAGAAAAAGAAAGGAGAGAAAAAGAGGAGCATTTTCCTTATTTTTTAATGATTACCTAGGTTGGAACTTATTCAAAAATGCCTTGGCCTCTGCAATTGTTTCTAGTGTAGTTGTCTCATTATCCATATAGATCTTAATTTTAGCGGGATAAATTAAGTGTGCGGCTAGGCCCATGTTTATCATGTTTGTACAGAATGGAGCCATACTTTTGCGTTTTGTTGCTGTCTGGGCTGAGTAATCTTGAAAGATTAAAATTCTATTATTGTCAATCTCTAGGTTTTTCATTTTTCTGAATGCTCTAAGTATTAGTACTTTGTCCTGAAAGTTCAGGTATTTAATTAGGATAGCTCGTTTCTGAATAGTATTTTCTGATGTGTTTCTAATAAAGCCTACACAATGTGCTCTTTCAACCGTAAAATTATGCAGTTTGGTATCAATCTCTAGACTTTGTGGCAGAGTCACTGAAGCAAAATATATTAAATCCTGAAAATTGGTGGTTTCTGGAAGGCCTACTATTTTTAAGTTGTTCCTACGTGATCTATTTTCTAAGTCTTCTATTTTGTCAGTAATTTCTGAGATTTTTATATCATGTTGTTGTATAGAGAGGTTTTGTTTAGTCACAGAGTCTTCAGTATCTGAAATTCTCGATTCAATTTCTGTAAGTCTAGATGTAAAGTTTTTCATTTCTACTGAGAGTGTAAATAGTTCTGTTTTGATATGGTCAAGTTGAGGTGATAGAGATAGTGCTACCTGTTTAGAAATTTCTTCTATATCATCTTTAGAAATATTTACAGTGGTCATTTCAGGTCTAATATCGCTAATACTTTCAATACTATGTCTGGGCTTTCTATCCTTGGGTTTTGCTGGCATTGCGTGTGATTTAGGTGCAAAATATTTGTCCATGTGTCAGAAAAAAAAACTAGGGTGGTTACAGAAATAAGAAATGGGATATGTGAGAGTGACAGAGTGTGTAAAGTGTCGAGTCTGTGTTTAATAGTGACCTAAAAAGAAAGAGGGAAAAGAGAAAAGAAGAAAGACGAGCAAAGTAAAAATAGATAGAAAAAGTGCATAAGTGTTTCTAGTATAGGTAATTATATTACGTGTTAGGGAGTGTTCTCCTGTATGAGTTTGTGAATATGCAATGGTCAACAATTGTCATCTACTTCAGTAAAATTTGTAACTCAACTACTCCTCTCTCCTTCCTCTACTATACCCTAAATTAAAAAAAAATACTTTTTCAAATATATCAGTAGGCCTAACACTCTAGTATTCTAGTAAACCAATTGATATATACTATATATTCATCAGAGCAAAACAGAGAAAAAGAAACATTTTTCAACATTTGGTATGTGCTGCACATCTATCAAACCATAACAATTTACAAAAGTTTTTTTTTTTTTTCAACATTTGTTGTAAACTATATATCCATCAGAGCACATTATTTCACCAGCTATATAAGGGTGCAACACCCGCCTTTAAATTGCTAGTCAAAAAAGTAGGGAAATAATAGGACTACAAAAAAAGAAAAACAGGAGGCCAGAATAAAACAAGGAAATAAAAAAAAAGGCAGGGAAAAAAGAAAAAAAAGAAAAAAAAGTTCCTTTCCGTTCTCTCCCCTTTTCAATAAATTTCAGTAAATGTCACTCAGATCCTAAGTGCGCCATTCTGTTTCGATCACTAAAAAACGATCAGTTGTAGCAGTGTTACATTTTGCTATTGGCCAGAGCAAGCCACCGAATAGATTTTAGTCATTTATGCCTTAGATATTATTCACACACAAACACAAGTAATTTCTCCTTATGTCTCAGTTCTTTTGTTGATGTTAGTGACCTTACGGCATATGTATAGCGGTTAATAATAAACTTTAGGTATGTCCTTGGAACACATAATCATGGGATTATATTAGCGAGCCAGGAGTACTAGAAGAAGCGCCCCTATAAGCAATCTAATCCAATGGCTGTAATATGAGGGGAAAGAAAGGCTAACAGCGCCAACTCTTTCAACCATAAACTTTTATAGTCACAGGTCATCCGCTGACTGGCTTTAGGTATATGTTTCCGCTGGACATCTTGCTATACCTTACTATCTTCACCCTGTACCAGGTCAGGGACTTACTTCCATTATTTTTCAATCCCCAATATACAGTCCCGGCCAACCCGCCTCTTACCTTCACCCTGTACCAGGTCAGGGACTTCTTACTTGTCAAATGCGGGGGGGATCCTACCTTCCAGAAATGCCAGGTTAGGCAGCTAGCGGTGGCGGTGTTGTCTTGAGTCAGGCCAGTGCCCCTTCAATGTTTCCAATGCTACTCAGAACATAACTTCCTCATTGGGGGCTTCCCAATCTTTCTGCTGCAATCACGGCTCTTGTCTTGTCACTCAGCCTAGTTACTGGGTTTCTGCCTTAGATCTCACCTCAGATCTCACCCCGCCGTCAGCTGACAAAACTTGGCAGACGGCAGTAGCAAACCGGCCTCTGGCTGCTCCGCGACTTCCACACACTCAGGCGGATTACAGCGCCCAGGTCCTGGCTGTGGTGTATGAAACCACGGCCTATGGCAACTTGGTGTGTCGGCGTGTTCGTGCTGCCTTAGTCAGAGGAGCGCGTAGTACACCTGCTCTTCCTGCTCCTCCCACCGGAAGTCAAAAAAAAAAAAAAACCTCTTGATTTTGTTGGTCCATTAAAAGGTAACACAATCTACTAAATGAAGAATCTCTGTGGGACCAATATGACAATCACCATTTTTCTATCTACAGAAGCCTGTATGTTTATTTTTCTTATTTTGGCCTAATAACATCACCACCACCTTATACATCAGCATAATTCTGAGACCAAAAGCTGATTGGAGTTATTTTAAATGATCATTTCATTATAATTAGATTCCAATATACTTAGAAGTTCACCATAACAAGTCAAATCTTTGTAAATTCTTTATTATCTTTGCTGATCTGAACCTTACAAATGAAGTAAAATACTAGCTAAGTGCCCACTAAGGGGCATATTTATCAAGCTCCGAATGGAGCTAGATGCCCCTTGTTTCCGGAAGGTCTAAAAACCGCTGCTCCATAACTTGTCCGACTGCTCTGAGGCCGCAGACAGAAATCAACCCCATTGAATACAATCGGGTTGATTGACACTCCCTGCTAGTGGACGATTGGCCGTGAATCTTCAGGGGGTGGTATTGCACCCGCAGTTCACCAGAACTTCTGGTGTAATGATAAATGCATTTATCAATGTGCAGCGGACATGATACGCTTACTTGTATCATGTCCGCTCGCACAATCATATCATAAATATGCCTCTAAGTGTTTCTGGGGTAGAGAAATTGTTCCCTACCTGAAAAGTTTGCTCATAGGTATGTATAAGCAACTACTTATGTCACACTTTTTATGCCATTGGCCACCATATTTAAAATTATGCTTACAGCAAGCAACTCTCTCCTATTGCAATTGAAATTATTATTAATATTTTTTTAAAGGGGATTTGCCCCTTCCCTGGAAAAATAACTATGGACATCCTTACTTTTAAATAAAGGTGGTCCAAGGGTACTGCCTAATTCCGACAAATCTTACCTATTAAAAAACAGTTTGTTTAATATTCCCTTATTAAAGGGACATTAAATTGCTGGGCACAAATAAACTAGCACGGTTAATACTAACAATGCTATTGTTTTGTCTTCATGTGCCTGTAGCTCTGTTCAAAGTGGCTCTATTTTATTACACATTAATGGTGATGGCTGGTCAAGCTCCAGATCTTCATAGTGGGCATTGCCATCTTGGAGCTTAGGTGTACTTGCACTCTTGTTATAGGAGTGGTGCACATTCACAGTTTGTCATGCTCATGGGAGCAGGTTCAGGAGTTTGAAGCTAATGTGAGGTGGTGTCAGATTTAAGGCTGTCTTGTGCTCTAAAAAGGGCCAGAGCAATACACTTCTTAGCAGAATTACCCATTTTATGCATGAATGAATAAGCAGGAAGACAAAGCAAGTTTTATTGTACAGGAACTCGGAGACTCAGATATTGGAAGCAGGATTGTACAGCAGTAATGTCCACACAGGAACTGTAATCAGGAGAAGTACCCCCTCTAGGACCAGACACAGAAGTGCCCACTTTCTGGCCAGGAACTGGAGTGTCCACTTTAGGAAGCCAAGGACTGGAGTACCCACTTAAGGCAAAGCACTGGAAAAGTATACAGAAGCTGGTCAGACACCCTCTGCAGAGCTTGGGTACAGTAGATGGATACTGGTATTTGGCAGATACCGTCTGCAGAACCTGGGTCTGAAGCTGGAAATTGGTGCTTGCAGACTCCCCCTGCAGGACTTGGTGCTGAAACAGGATACCAGTGCTTAGCTGAGGCACCCTCTGCAGGACTCTGAAGAGTGCTGAAGAGTGCTTGGCAGGTGCCCTCTCCAGGACTTGGGTACAGGACCAGGATACCAGAGCTATACGATGTTGACACAGGATAATAGGTAGCTGACATAAGCAGTTAAAGAGAGAGTAGTCAGAAGTCTAGCTGAGGTCAGTTACCAGAAATCAGTCTGATCATTTAATCAAACACTAAAGAATCAGGAAGAGTAGTCAGACATCAAGCCAAGTTCAGAGTACCAGATAAGCAGTCCAATCCTTCATAGTAAACTGGGGAGATCCAAAAGAGAGGTCAGGTGACAAGTTAGACACAGGAACCAGGAGAACCACAAACAACAAAAATTTAGGACTGAGGAACAAACAAAGCTGGTAAACTACAATTTCATGACAGGGAGTGGTCTGTGAGGCTTATATAGCAGTGCTGATTGGGAAACTGCCAGCAGCTGGAGCAAGAGAGCTAACCAGTGCAGGCAACAGCACAAAGAATCTATCAGCCCTGAACCAGAGCCCTCCAGTGGCACAGTGATAGAGCAACAGGCTGAGAGAGAATTTGCAACGGACGTCTCAGGTTTGTGCACTCTGGGTTAGTCTGCATAGAGTGGGAACATTGCATTTTACAGTAGTTGCATTGCTCTAAAATGATCCATATAACCATTATATATATATATATATGTCATGTAACTTTTAAAAACTGTATAAAAACAGCAAAAAAGTAAATATCCAACTCTATTATGTGTGCTAACCTGACATGCAAAATACAGCTATAAGAAAGTCAGCAACATCACTGATGTGTAAATGTTCACCTCATCAGTTACAGGGTACAAGAATCTGATCACTCCAAGATGGTGGAACCTAGTATGACCATGTAGCGCTTCACCAACCGGCACGGTAAATGGTTAAAATTGATTAAAATAAGAGCAAGGCTCTGAAGAGAGCTGCAATATACAGGAGTAGCAGTAACCAATCTATTGAAGTTGTGTCCATCAGTTTAATGTCCCTTTAAGTATACTAGTTTCATAAAAACACTGCTCCAGAAATGTATAAATAAGCTTTAGGAAGATATTAATTATCGCACGCCCGCAAACGGACAAATTTGCCTGTTTGCAGGTGCGCAATAATTACTCAGCCATTACAAGTGGCTGGTTATTTCTACACATAAATATATATGTATATAATCATATATATTTACACTTTGCTACCATGGCTGCACATGAAAACGAGTCTCCCATAGAAGCCTATGAAGGTGCGCTCTCTTGAGCTCAATGTTTCCCAGCAATGCGAATGCAAGCTCGTGTTCGCATTGCTGACAACTTATAATACCAGCACATGATATGTAGCGCTCCACTTGTTAACTGGCTGTATTTATACTTGGCATTTGTAATGTTCCTTTGAATTTTACAATATGCTTTTAAAAAAGAAATGTGTCAAATAACCTTAGGAAAAGGTTTAGCTGACCAAGGTACACACTGTAGAGATAAAGGGACTTAAAGCTCAAAAGTGGAATGTTCACGATTAAAATATTAGGGCCGATTTATCATGCCCCGTATGTACCTATTTCAACGCGAGCCTTCAGGCTCCCTGGAAACAGGAGATAAGAAGCAGCGTATGCTATCGGCATTTATCGATGTCCGCTCGCACTATGATAAATCGGCCCCATAGGGGGTCAATTTATTAATGTGCGAGTGGACATGATACGATGTAGGCTCACCGGAAACACAGGGCATCAAGCTCTGTACGCAGCTTGATAAATTGACCCCATAGTGTGCAATTTTAAAAATAAAATAGAAACATTCCAATTTACTTCTATTATGAAATTAACTATGTTCTATGTGTTTCCTTTGTTGAAGAGTATAATGAGCGTGTATGTGTTTGGAGCACTATATAGTAGCAGTATTATACATTGCTGCAAACACTGTTGCTATCTAGTGCTCAAAAGTTTATAACATTGATCTTAATGAATTGAATGAGGCCTCTCTGGCAGTAGTGGTTCTACAAGTTAGTATTTGGGGGGTAGATAATTGGAGGGGCTAACAAAGACTAACACAGGTGGTGAAAAAGACACAGCACACATAATATATGGAACCCTTTGCTGCACATGTAATTTGAGGTGCAGAGCACCCCCCTGCAGCCCTACAGAACCCTTTCTGGTTACTTTTATAACCAAAAAAGGCCACTTTTCAATTCAACATGATTACAATCGTTTTTGCTATTTCCTCCAAAAGCTATGGCATTTTTCTTGCTAAAAGCCCTATTTTTGCTATGAAAAGATTTTGGCAACCACACTACATTTTTGAGAGACTTTTCAAGCCCAGTTTTGACATTTCAAATTTGGTACCTCAAGGCTCTTGATAAAGTTTCAAAATGTCATTTTGGACATCTTTTTTAACTATTTCAAGACCATTTAGAAGCAGTCCAACATTGTATTAACTCATAAATGCTCTATTTTACTCTATGTCTATTGTATAGGCTGTATACAGTGGACAGGGCACATATTTACACATGTATAGGTTAATATATATAGTTATATGTGTTGAGTATTCCCGTAAGGAGCGTTTTGGGCGAGCTGGCGCTAAAAAACAGCCTTATTGCTAAGTTCAAAAAGGGCCCCCTCTCTAAAATGCCCCACTGATTTAGAAGCAAAAAGTGGAAGAGTATTGGCGGTGAAGCAAGGGCAAGAATAACTAGGACTTATAATATAAGGTTACTGTACCAAAAGAAGCTAAGCTTAGACCTAAAATAATCTAAGGTGTAAACCTGCAGTGAATCAAACAACAGTGGTAATGTTAGAATAATATATTAAATAATTATATCTAAGGATGAGCTCGATGAAGCAGATTACAAAAGAATTAAATAATTTAATACATCAAAAGATTAATACAGATTTAAACGTTACACATGTGCCCCACTGAGTGGAGAAAGACGATCGACTGCTATATAACAGGCAATCTTGCACAGAGGGTTTACACAAAAAAGTCAAACAATTATACTATATAGCAAATAAAAAGTCACATAAAAGTTCATCTAAAAGATCAACAAACAATCACAAAAAGAATATATAAGATCTGTATGTCCAGGTTTTAAAACAACGCTATTGGGCTTATCATAAAAACAGAACTCAGCGGTGGTTTTAACAGTGAATATAACAGTGAATAAGTCACGGTAAACCATAGGCTGATCGTTTATACAATTAAATGAAAAGAGGCATGAGCAAGGAAATCTCCCACATGTGGCCGATCTTACTGTATAGGGATAGTATTGGATCACGCTGAATGCATCTGGAAGCAGTACCTTATTTAATGCTTCAAAGCAACAGAATTCACTGTGGTCTCCTTGTGTCCGAGTGTAAACAGGGCGATTCAACGTGTCTCGATGACTCCGCTGTGGAAAAGTCCTTCCATGCTGCCTTGGAATTCTACTTACTTCCATGTCTTGGTTTCCTCAGTGAGGTTTGCTGTCACGTGGGTGGTCTCACTACTTGTGAGTTACGGTTTGCTCAGCTGATCTGCGTTAACAGCTGTATCGCTTGTGTCAAACTGCAGACGGGATGATTCAGATGTCTGCTGGATCCCAAATATGGAGTTAGAATTATTCCGGCATAAGGTGTATATGTCAGACAAATCCTGTAACCAGCGGATATAGTTAGAGTCTGGTATAAATGTCCAAAAGCCACTCAGTCTTGCAATGGACTTCTAAAATGTGATAAAAGATTTTACCACAAATAAACTATAATAAGAGAAAAACACAATCAAAGCGTTTCACCCCTCTCATGGAGCTTATTACTGTACAACTGCAGGAAAAGTCACATCAGGACATTAATATCTACAAATGGCATGTAATATATCTTTAAAAGTGAATGTTTGATTCTAAGTCACACACGCACTCTTGTGTTTGTCACTAGCAAAACAGGAGTCTTCATAACTGGTGTATGCAATTCGCTAGGG
The DNA here is from genome assembly GCF_027579735.1 of Bombina bombina. Lineage (NCBI taxonomy): Eukaryota > Metazoa > Chordata > Amphibia > Anura > Bombinatoridae > Bombina > Bombina bombina. The sequence continues at coordinate 129,997,905 of NC_069508.1, read as the reverse complement.
AACAGGTGACAAAATCAAGACGTACACAAAAGTGATAAAAAAAAAAGTTTTTAAATTGTGTACAAAAACACAGAAATGTAAACACTGTTACATGAGTTGTGTAGAAGATAAACAACATACAAACATACACAAAGTGCAAAAAAATAGTACCACTTTACTAAAATCAATATATCTTGGGGACTCACTCTCTTATAGGCCAGTGTTCCCAGACTTCCTGTTTGTGGATCTTTTAACTTTAGGCACTGCTCCAGGACTGCATTCTGGTCCAAGGTTCACTCTGTATCTTCAGACCGATGGGCTCCCAAAGTTCCACACTGCACTGATCAAAACTGCAGCCTCTCTTCAGTCATGGCAGGCCCCAGTACCTGCTACTTCCACTCTCAGCAGTCTATACACAATGATTTTCAACTGTATATGTATACATTAACATAACTAGTTAGGCCAGCCCCTCCTGCAACCAACTCAGGATGTCCCTTTGGGGGCAGGGAGTTCCTGGAACCTCACTGTCTAAGAGCTGGCCATATACCTTTTAAATGTGAATGCTTACAGGATTGTGAGGCCAACTGTCCATTAACATATAAGTAAGGAAGCGTTGTATTGTTTGGCTTCCTTTCTGGCATACAATTACATTAAATACACACATGATCAAAACCTATCGGCTAGATTTAGAGTTTTGTCGGTAACGACCCGCGTATCTAACGGTGGCTTTTTTCTGGCCGCACCTTTAAAATAACTCTTGTATTGAGAGTCCACAGAATGGCTGCGTTAGGCTCCAAAAAAGGAGCGTAGAGCATATTTAACGCAACTTCAACTCTCGATACCAGAGTTGCTTACGGACGCGGCCAGCCTCAAAAACGTGCTCGTGCACGATTCCCCCATAGGAAACAATGGGGCTGTTTGAGCTGAAAAAAAACCTAACACCTGCAAAAAAGCCGCGTTCAGCTCCTAACGCAGCCCCATTGTTTCCTATGGGGAAACACTTCCTACGTCTGCACCTAACACTCTAACATGTACCCCGAGTCTAAACACCCCTAACCTTACACTTATTAACCCCTAATCTGCTGCCCCCGCTATCGCTGACCCCTGCATATTATTATTAACCCCTAATCTGCCGCTCCGTACACCCTCGCCACCTACATTATCCCTATGTACCCCTAATCTGCTGTCCCTAACACCGCCGACCCCTATATTATATTTATTAACCCCTAATCTGCTCCCCACAACGTCGCCTCCACCTGCCTACACTTATTAACCCCTAATCTGCCGAGCGGACCGCACCGCTATTATTATAAAGTTATTAACCCCTAATCCGCCTCACTAACCCTATAATAAATAGTATTAACCCCTAATCTGCCCTCCCTAACATCGCCGACACCTAACTTCAAACATTAACCCCTAATCTGCCGACTGGAGCTCACCACTATTCTAATAAATTTATTAACCCCTAAAGCTAAGTCTAACCCTAACACTAACACCCCCCTAAATTAAATATAATTTACATCTAACGAAATTAATTAACTCTTATTAAATAAATTATTCCTATTTAAAGCTAAATACTTACCTGTAAAATAAACCCTAATATAGCTACAATATAAATTATATTTATATTATAGCTATTTTAGGATTTATATTTATTTTACATGTAACTTTGTATTTATTTTAACAAGGTACAATAGCTAAAATAGTTAAAATAATTACAAAATTACCTGTAAAATAAATCCTAACCTAAGTTACAATTAAACCTAACACTACACTATCAATAAATTAATAAAATAAAATACCTACAATTACCTACAAAAAAACCTAACACTACACTGAAGAGGTCCATGATCCGGCTGAAGTCATCATCCAAGCGGGAGCTGAAGAGGTCCATGATCCGGCTGATCGGATCAGCCAATCGGATTGAACTTGATTCTGATTGGCTGATTCCATCAGCCAATCAGAATATTCCTACCTTAATTCCGATTGGCTGATAGAATCCTATCTTGGATGACGTAATTTAAAGGAACCGTCATTCGGCGAGTAGGCGTCGGGAGAAGAGGATGTTCCGTGTCGGATGGAAGATGATGGCTCCCGATGAAAGAAGATTGAAGATGCCGTTGATAGAAGACTTCAGCCGGATCATGGACCCCTTCAGCTCCCGCTTGGATGAAGACTTCAGCCGGATCATGGACCTCTTCAGCTCCCGCTTGGATGATGACTTCAGCCGGATCATGGACCTCTTCAGCCCCCCGCTTGGGCTTGGATCAGGCCATCGGAGGAGCTCTTCTGGATCGATCTGTGAACCTGGTATGGTGAAGATAAGGTAAGAAGATCTTCAGGGGCTTAGTGTTAGGTTTATTTAAGGGGGGTTTGGGTTAGATTAGGGGTATGTGGGTGGTGGGTTGTAATGTTGGGGGGGGGTATTGTATGTGTTTTTTTTACAGGCAAAAGAGCTGAATTCTTTGGGGCATGCCCCGCAAAGGGCCCTGTTCAGGGCTGGTAAGGTAAAAGAGCTTTGAACTTTAGTAATTTAGAATAGGGTAGGGCATTTTTTTATTTTGGGGGTCTTTGTTATTTTATTAGGGGGCTTAGAGTAGGTGTAATTAGTTTAAAATTGTTGTAATATTTTTCTGATGTTTGTAAATATTTTTTTATTTTTTGTAACTTAGTTCTTTTTTATTTTTTGTACTTTAGTTAGTTTATTTCATTGTATTTATTTGTTGATATTGTATTTAATTAATGTATTGATAGTGTAGTGTTAGGTTTAATTGTAGGTAATTGTAGATATTTTATTTAATTAATTTATTGATAGTGTAGTGTTAGGTTTAATTGTAACTTAGGTAAGGATTTATTTTTCAGGTAATTTTGTAATTATTTTAACTATTTTAGCTATTGTACCTTGTTAAAATAAATACAAAGTTACCTGTAAAATAAATATAAATCCTAAAATAGCTATAATATAAATATATTTTATATTGTAGCTATATTAGGATTTATTTTACAGGTAAGTATTTATCTTTAAATAGGAATAATTAATTTCGTTAGATGTAAATTATATTTAATTTAGCGGGGTGTTAGTGTTAGGGTTAGACTTAGCTTTAGGGGTTAATAAATTTATTAGAATAGCGGTGAGCTCCAGTCAGCAGATTAGGGGTTAATGTTTGAAGTTAGGTGTCGGCGATGTTAGGGAGGGCAGATTAGGGGTTAATACTATTTATTATAGGGTTAGTGAGGTGGATTAGGGGTTAATAACTTTATAATAATAGCGGTGCGGTCCGCTCGGCAGATTAGGGGTTAATAAGTGTAGGCAGGTGGAGGCGACGTTGTGGGGGGCAGATTAGGGGTTAATAAATATAATATAGGGGTCGGCGGTGTTAGGGGCAGCAGATTAGGGGTACATAGCTATAATGTAGCTGACGCGGCGTGCGGACGGCAGATTAGGGGTTAATAAGTGTAGGTAGCTGGCGGGGACGTTGTGGGGGGCAGATTAGTGGTTAATAAATATAATATAGGGGTCGGCGGTGTTAGGGGCAGCAGATTAGGGGTACATAAGTATAACGTAGGTGGCGGTCGGCAGATTAGGGGTTAAAAAAATTTAATCGAGTGGCGGCGATGTGGGGGGACCTCGGTTTAGGGGTACATAGGTAGTTTATGGGTGTTAGTGTACTTTAGAGCACAGTAGTTAAGAGCATTATAAACCGGCGTTAGCCCAGAAGGCTCTTAACTACTGATTTTTTTCTGCGGCTGGAGTTTTGTCGTTAGAATTCTAACGCTCACTTCAGCCACGACTCTAAATACCGGAGTTAGAAATATCCCATTGAAAAGATAGGATACGCAATTGACGTAAGGGGATCTGCGGTATGGAAAAGTCGCGGCTGAAAAGTGAGCGTTAGACCCTTTTTTGACTGACTCCAAATACCGGCGGTAGCCTAAAACCAGCGTTAGGAGCCTCTAACGCTGGTTTTCACGGCTACCGCCAAACTCCAAATCTAGGCCTATGTTAATATGGAATTTTGCTGAGCAATACAAATAAATGACAATGATAATAATAATAATAATAATATATTTTATACATTGTAAACGATTTCTTACACTTGGTTTTAAAATGGGATTATACAATCGTGAATTCCATAGAAACCTATTACAATCCATTTTCCATCCACATCACTGCTAAACCATCTGAATGCCAATTATATATTGACATGATGGGCATACTTAGCACATTTTTTCCATCTCTATATTGTCACTTTTAAACCCTGAACACAAGAATTCTATGTTTCTATTGAAATGACTTATAGGCCTCTATTTATCAAGGACTGTCGGACCTGATCCGACAGTGCGGATCTGGTCCGACAGACCTCGCTGAATACGGCGAGCAACGCCGCCCCCTGCAGACTCGCGGCCAATCGTCCGCCAGCAGGGGGGTGTCAATCAACCCGATCGTACTCGATCGTGTTGATTTCCGGCGATATCTATCCGCCTGCTCAGAGCAGGTGGACAGGTTATGGAGCAGCGGTCTTTGTGACCGCTGCTTCATAACTGCTGTTTCTGGTGAGTCTGAAGACTCGCCAGAAACAGGGGCCATCAAGCTCCATACGGAGCTTGTTAAATTGAGCCCATAATATCTTCTTAAAAGTACTTCAAATGTAAAGCATGAACCCTATCCATTGCAATAATGTATTTGCCTAGGAGATGTTCAAATGAGATTATGCCTTCATGACCATGTTTTTCTAGGGAACATATCTTCATGCGTGCTTAGTCCAAACTCACAGCTAGATTACGAGTTTTGAGTGCTATAGGGAAATTAACGAGCACCACAAAAGCGTTGTTATTTCACCTCCCTATAGCGCTGCTAATACAGGTGTCATGAGATGCAGGACATATGCAGGACACAGCAATGATGGTACAACTCTATTTTATTACAGAGCATAGCAATACACATCCAGACAGGTTGATTGTACTAAACTAACTGCGACACAGACACCGGACCTAAGCCCCGCCCACCAGCTAGTGACATCACATCCTGCTATCATCACATCTTCCCCTTTTTCAAAGGCAAAGCATACATTCACATATATTAAACAACAAGGTACACCAACAGGGTATACACAACATTTTGTTTTAGAACATTATAAAAACAGATAGATTAGAAAACATGAACAAACAAATTACATCCTGACTTGGACATCGGGGTAGACTACCCTAGTCCACAGTGACCATGGGATTATTCTGCCCATACTTCCGGTCACTGTTCTAGCTAAAGTCAGTCCCTGTATCGGGCCGGAAGCCTCACCACTCTTCCGCTTGATGTAACTTTGCATGAATTGTCCTCTGATACAGAAGATGGTGAACAAGAGTCTGCTGGAGGCAAAGATATATCCCCGCTATGATCTTGCTGAGGGGAAGGCACCTCTCTTAGAACAGGAGATCCCACCGGCGGTGGTACTGAGGTATCCGGTTCCAGACTCTCAGGTACAGGCTGAAGATGTCTTCGGTTACGGCGTGTAACCGTCCCTCCCTCTGTAAGGACTGTGTAAGACCTTGGTTCTGGAGAGCGGCCCACTACCGTAGCAGGCGTCTTCCATTTCTTCTCATCATCCAGTTTAATTCTGACACTTTGGCCCGCTTTCAGTTCCTGTAAAGGCCTGACAGAATGTCTCCTGTCGTAGAAGAAACGATAACCCTTTTTGGCCTCTTCATCCCTCCTAAGGACTTCGTCCCGAGGAACAGGGCCAGGCGGCTTGAAGACACCCACTGAGGGTAAAGTGGTGCGAATCTGGCGTCCTAGCATCAGCTGTGCCGGGCTAAACCCGGTGGCTTGAATGGGCGTCGCCCTGTATGACAAGAGGGCTAGGTACGGTTCAGATTGCTTTAGGATGAATTTTGTTGTTTGAACTGCCCTTTCAGCCATTCCGTTGGCCTGCGGATAATGTGGACTTGACGTGGAATGTACAAAATCATATTCCCTGCTGAAAGCACTGAACTCTGTAGAAGCGAACTGCATGCCATTATCACTCACCAGCTCCATTGGAATGCCCCAGCGGGCGAACAAGCTCTTCAGGCGAATGATAACGGCCTGACTTGTGATATCATTCAGGGGTGCTATTTCCAAATACCTGGAATAGTAGTCGATAACAACAAGAAACTTTTTCCCGTGCAGTTCGCACAAATCAGCAGCTATTTTCTGCCACGGCCCCGCAGGCAGCGGAGTAGACATTAAGGGCTCCCTTCTCTGAGTAGGCCGGCGTTCCCGGCAAAAGGCACATTTAGACACGTGATTTGCAATGTCGGAGCTGATCCCAGGCCACCACACAGCTGTAGCTGCTCTTTCTCTGCACTTTGTAATGCCTAAGTGGCCATCATGAATCCTGTTTAACATCTCCTTCCTCATGCTGACAGGAATTACAATACGGTCTTGGAACAGCACCAACCCCTCCAGCTCCGTGAGCTGCGACCTCTCTGGCTGGTAAGCATTTAAAGACATCCAGGCTGCCCGGCTCTCGGGCCAGCCATCTCTTATGTACCTTATAACTTCTTGCAGATCTGTGTCCAAATATGTCTCTTTCTTTATCTCTTCCAGTTTCCTTGAAGAAATGGACTTAGAGGCCAGAACTGAATCAACATACACTTTTACATCCGATTCTGTAGAGGATTCTTCAGCAGCAGCCAGCGGGAGCCTGGACAGTGTATCTGCCACAACCAGCTGCTTCCCCGGCACATGCACTGCCTGAACATTGAACCTGAGCAGTCTCATTAAAAGTCTCTGGCATCTCAAGGGTGTTTTGTCGATGTCATAAGAATTGATAAGAGGGACTAGCGGTTTGTGGTCAGTTTCCAGACTAAATTTCTCCAAACCCACTAGATAACGCTGAAAGCGCTCACAGGCCCAAACTGCAGCCAGGCACTCTTTCTCAATTTGAGCGTATTTTGACTCCGCAGCCGTCAGTGTGCGGGAACAGTAGGCGATGGGCTGTAGTTTGTTGTCATTCAGCTGCAGGAGTGCAGCCCCCAACCCATAACTGCTTGCATCAGCACTAACCACAGTCTTTTTTGAAGGGTCGTAGAACCCCAGCACTGGGGCAGACCCCAGCAGGGACTTAGCATGCAGGAACGCTTTTTCTTGTGAGGGTCCCCAGACCCAGGCAACATCTTTCTTAAGCAACTCTGTGATAGGGTGCAAAACTGTAGATAAATCTGGAAGAAACTTGCCCACGTAATTTACTAGGCCCAATATCTGTCTCAGCTCATGTACATCAGAAGGGCTTTTCATCTGTTCGATAGCCCGAATTTTCTCGGGGTCCGGCTTGATGCCATCCCCGTTGATGATATGCCCAAAATAGCATAATTCAGTTTTCCTAAAATGACATTTTTCTTTATTCAGCTTCAGCCCAGACTCTTTGATAGCCTGCAGCACACAACTCAAACGCTGATCATGCTCCTCCACTGTAGACCCATACACTAGAATGTCGTCCATGACGACTGCTGTGCCCACGTGGCCACTCAGGAGAGAACTCATTTCCCTCTGAAAGATCTCAGGAGCGGAGGATATCCCAAAGGGAAGTCTGCAGAAACAGAACCGACCTACCGGAGTGATAAAGGTAGTCAGTTTGCGGCACTTTGGATCCAGGGGGATCTGCCAAAAGCCGCTAGAAGCGTCTAATGTGGAAAAGAACTTCGCCCCAGCCAACTTCGGGGCTATATCTTCCAGTGTCGGCAGCACAAATCTCTCCCTCTTCACTGCCTCATTCAACCTTTTCAGGTCCACACAGATGCGCACCTTTCCGTTTTTCTTTGCAACTGGAACAATGGGGGCACACCAATCAGTTGCTTCAACAACCTCTTCAATAACCCCCATAGACTTCATGCGCATGAGCTCTTTCTCCACTTGAGGCATAAGCGGGAACGGAATTCTACGAGGAGTAGAAATACTGTACGGGACTGCGTCACTTTTAAGTGCTATACGGACAGGTTTGCAGCTCAGTAGGCCCAACTCGCCAAACATATCTTCAGAGATCTCATTCACTCTGGCCACGAGGCCCAAGTCACAGGCTGCTTTTCTGCTCAATAAACTGTTAACACACTGACCTCGGATCACATGCACCCACATGGTGAACTTCCTTTGTTTGTACTCACAGCTGGCAAGAAATTTCCCCACACAATCAATGCGGCCACCAGGACTATGAACATTTGTAGTAACCTTCGCCAGCTGGGGCTGTCGAGGCAGTCTCATAAATTCAGCAAAAGACATTACAGTGATATCTGCTCCTGTGTCAATCTTAAAATCAACATTGGCTCCCATTACAGTAAAGGTAACTTTCCAATCTTCCTCTGAGCTTGTCCGTTCCACAACAGACCCCACAAAAGACACTTCCTGACCCTCCTGGTCACTGTCCACCTGCATCTCCTTAATGTATTCAGTTTTACACACCACTTCAAAATGGCCTATTCTGTTACATTTTCTGCATCTTTTATCTCTGGCCGGGCATATAGCACTCTGATCATGAGCCCGGTAGCACCGTGTGCATCGGCCATGTTGCGCCCATCCACTTCTAGGCCTTTCCAGTACTTTAGATCTACCGCTCACACTGTGCCTTTCACTAGTAATTTTCCTAGACTGTTGCACTTCATCCACAATACTCTCAGACCTCAGATCAGCACTTTGCTTTTTCACCAGTTCACTCTGGCGGGCCATCCTAATAGCCCCGTCTAATGTTAAATCAGGCTCTAACTGCAGCTTCAGGGAGACTTCAGCATCTGCAATTCCAATAACTATTCTGTCTCTGATTTGCTCTTCTTTAGCAACACCAAACTCACAGAATTCAGCTAATTCATACAGGCTGCGCAAAAATGACTCCACAGATTCTCCCACACGCTGATTACGTTTGTGAAAACAAGCTCTCTCATGAATCACATTTCTTTTGGGCACAAAGTGGGCACTGAGTTTATCCATAACTATATCAAAGTTAACTTCTTCCCCTTCTTGGAAAGTAAAAGCATTGAACACTGGCTCTACATCTTTCCCCATAGAGTATAAAAGAGAATTAACTTGTACTTCACCACTCTCCTTGTTCAGTTTGGATGCAATCCTGAAGCGCTGAAACCGCTGACGCCATGTGGGCCAAGCTGCAGGCTGAGAAAAGTCAAAAGGCTCAGGTGGGGTAAACTTTGACATCGTCATCATCAGAAACAGAAGCGTAGTCCAGAACTTCTGACACCATGTCATGAGATGCAGGACATATGCAGGACACAGCAATGATGGTACAACTCTATTTTATTACAGAGCATAGCAATACACATCCAGACAGGTTGATTGTACTAAACTAACTGCGACACAGACACCGGACCTAAGCCCCGCCCACCAGCTAGTGACATCACATCCTGCTATCATCACAACAGGTTTTAAAGAAACAGGCTTGTGCGGGCGATATGGTTGTGTTGAGCTCCATACCACACCAAAATACAAGCGATGCTTTGACGTGCTCGTTCACGATTTCCCCATAGACATCAATGGGGAGATCCGGCAAAAAAAAAGTCTAATAAAGTTATGTTTAAACCTAACACCCTAACATAAAAACTATGTCTAAACACCCCTAATCTGACGCCCCTAACATCGCCTAAACCTAAATAAAGTTATTAACCCCTAATCTGCCGCCCATTACATCACCGCCACCTACATTACACTTATTAACCCCTAATCTGCCGCCCCACTAACCCCCGATGATCCACTTACAGTTTTCGAAGACTGGACATCAATCCTCATCCAGGCGGCAGAAGTCTTCATCCAAGCGAGCAGAAGTCCTCCTTGAAGCCGGCAGAAGTCTTCATCCAAGCGGGCAGAAGTCTTCATCCAGATGGCATCTTCTATCGTCATCCATCTGGCGCGGAGCAGGTCCATCTTCAAGACATCCGGCGCGGAGCACCTTCTTCTCACAATATCCGCTGGAAAATTAAGTTTCCCTTTAAGTGACGTCATTGTGATAGAATTATATCAGCCAATAGGAGTTAAAGGGGACAAAATCCTATTGGCTGTTGCAATCAGCCAATAGGATTGATCTTTCATCCTATTGGCTGATCCAATCAACCAATAGAATGAGAGCTCAATCCTATTGGCTTTACATTCTGGTCTATGGGGACTGTGTTTAAACTTGAAATATACTGTATATGTATATGCTTACATACATATATATTTATGTGTTAATATGTGTGCATACACATTTAAACACATACATATATATGTATATATTTATTTAAACTTTGCTACCCAATGCTGCACGACTTACCCACTTCACTGTGATATGTTCTTTGCCATGTCTATCAGCATCAGAACGACGCTCCCATTGAACGCTATGGAAGCACGCTCTCGTAAGCACAAAGCTTCCATGCAATGTGAACTAGTAATGCCAGTGCACATTTGCGTGCGCTGGTATTAAAAGTGGAGCGCAAATATCAAGCTCAGAAAAGCACAATTTTATGCTCCACTCGTAATCTAGGCCAAAATGTATTTAGTCCCTTTAATAATAGAATTCCCATGAATATAATAATTCTTGTTTAATAGTATTGTACATTGTATTAAAAGATCAAGTTGATATGTGAGATGTTGACATTTTCTAGAACTTAATATCCTATTTGTTCTCTAAATTTACAAATGAAATAATTTGTTATAGCTATGATGTCAGTCTTAAGACACTGTATCTGTTTCTTCAATTTAAATGTATTGTAGATGATTTTATTGCAGTGCGTTGTCTCATATTCTCCCAAGTCTATAAACATTACCAATGAAGTAGTCAGTTATTTGTTACTCAATGCGACATAATAAAGCAATCTGTACTATCATAGAAGCAAGAGATAATTTCTTGACAAATAAAAAGATGAATTTGAAATGATATGTATTTGCTTTCAAGCTTGCAGTGCCAGACTCTTTAATCAATTGTCAGAGATATTAAATCCCTTTGACTAAAGTATATAGGGCCATATTACAAGTGGAGCGCTAAATATAACCTTTGCAAAAGCAGTATTAGCGCTCCACTGAGTAATATCAGCACATGCTAATGTATTACAATTTGACAACAATTTAATTGAATTTAAATTTAATTTTGTTTCATTCTCTTGGTATCCTTTATTGAAGGAGCAGCAATGCGCTACTGAAAGAAACATTTTCGGCTTCATGTTCTTTTAATAATAATAGAAAATTAATTGTGCTTTTAAAAACTGTGCTGAGTCATAAAATTTTAAAACCTTCCACTTTGAACACATAATAATTTTACAGGCCTTCATGAAAGCAAACAATATTTTTATAAAGTTTAACTAAAACAATACAGCTAATTGAAAGTGATATTTGCGCTCCTCTTAATAATATCAGCACATGCAAATGTGCGCTGGTATTACAAGTTAGGTGCAATGCGATTGCGACCTTGCGTTCGCATTGCTGGGAAGCATTGCGCTCATGAGAGCATGCTTCCATAGACTCCTATGGTAGCCTCGTTCTCATGTCGTGAGACACGGCTGAGAACCAAGCGCAGAGAAGGGGGTAGGAAAGTGTAATTATATAGGTACGTATATGAATATATACAGATATATTTATGTGTAAAGATCTGTATATACACATATTACCACATAAATATATATATATATTTATATATATATATATATATATATATATATATATATATATATATATATAAAAGCGTATACTGTACGTATACATTTACTGGGAACACACAATTCCCCACTCCCACCAATTTTACCCCCCCAAAATATTGCCTGGTGCAGTAATTTTATTAAAAAATAAAAATTATACAATTTTACATTTTTTAATAAAGTACACTACACTGTATATTGGGGGAATTTGGGGCACATATATAAAATTAACCAGATGTGATCTCTGGTTAATTTTATAAGCGATAATTGCTACCGTGAGCTCGCTGTAGCAGTAACCAGCCACTTGTAATGACTGAGTAATTATTGCACGCCCCCAAACGGGCTAATTTGCCTGTTTGCAGGCCCGCGATAAATTAAAGCTCCACCTGTAATCTAGCCCATAATTGGCCATTTAAAATGTACCTATAAAACATGTCTTCTTTATATTTTGTAGTTATAAACTGTCTGCAATACTTTTTTATTTTTTTAACCTTCAACCCAACAAATGTATTTCCCAAGTGTATTCTTATAATTAAAGGGACATGAAATTCAAAAATGTCTTTTATGATTCAGATAGAGCACACAATTTTAAACAACTTTCCAATTTACTTCTATTATCACATTTTCTTTGTTTTCTTATTATCCTTTGTTGAAAAGCAAGAAGCTAAACTCAGGAGTGCGCACGTGTCTGCAGTACTATAAGGCATCAGTTTTGCAACAATTGTATACATTAGAAAGAGCACTAAATTGCAGCACTATTTCCTCTCAAGTAGTGCTCCAGACACGGGCATTTTACCTATCTAGATATCTATTCAACAAAGAATAACAAGAGAATGAAGCAAATCTCATAATTGAAATTAATTGGAAACGTTTTTTGAATCTGTTTTCTATATCTGTATCATGAAATAAATATTTTGGGTTTCATGTCCCTTTAATTATCTTTCTAATTTATGGCATTCACATATCCAACAATATAATTAAAGTTCTAGGAACTATAACATGAATAATGTTCCGCAAGTTCACAGTCCATGGGGCAGATTACAAGTGGAGTGGTATTTAACAATCTTGCTTGCACACTCAGGCCTAGATTTGGAGTTCGGCGGTAGCCGTCAAAACCAGCGTTAGAGGCTCCTAACGCTGGTTTTGGCCGCCCGCTGGTATTTGGAGTCAGTGATTAAAGGGTCTAACGCTCACTTTTCAGCCGCGACTTTTCCATACCGCAGATCCCCCTACGCCATTTGCGTAGCCTATCTTTTCAATGGGATCTTTCTAACGCTGGTATTTAGAGTCGTTTCTGAAGTGAGCGTTAGAGCTCTAACGACAAAATTCCAGCCGCCTGAAAATAGCAGGAGTTAAGAGCTTTCTGGCTAACGCCGGTTTATAAAGCTCTTAACTACTGTACCCTAAAGTACACTAACACCCATAAACTACCTATGTACCCCTAAACCGAGCTCCCCCCACACCGCCGCCACTCGATTAAAATTTTTAACCCCTAATCTGCCGACCGCCACCTACGTTATATTTATGTACCCCTAATCTGCTGCCCCTAACCCCGCCGACCCCTGTATTACATTTATTAACCCCTAACTTGCCCCCCACAACGTCGCCGCCAGCTACTTAAAATAATTAACCCCTAATCTTCCGACCGCAAATCGCCGCCACCTACGTTATCCCTATGTACCCCTAATCTGCTGCCCCTAACATCGCCGACCCCTATATTATATTTATTAACCCCTAATCTGCCCCCCTCAACGTCGCCGACACCTGCCTACACTTATTAACCCCTAATCTGCCGAGCGGACCTGAGCGCTACTATAATAAAGTTATTAACCCCTAACCCGCCTCACTAACCCTATCATAAATAGTATTAACCCCTAATCTGCCCTCCCTAACATCGCCGACACCTACCTTCAATTATTAACCCCTAATCTGCCGACCGGAGCTCACCGCTATTCTAATAAATGTATTAACCCCTAAAGCTAAGTCTAACCCTAACACTAACACCCCCCTAAGTTAAATATAATTTAAATCTAACGAAATAAATTAACTCTTATTAAATAAATGATTCCTATTTAAAGCTAAATACTTACCTGTAAAATAAATCCTAATATAGCTACAATATAAATTATAATTATATTATAGCTATTTTAGGATTAATATTTATTTTACAGGCAACTTTGTTATTATTTTAACCAGGTACAATAGCTATTAAATAGTTAAGAACTATTTAATAGTTACCTAGTTAAAATAATAACAAATTTACCTGTAAAATAAATCCTAACCTAAGTTATAATTAAACCTAACACTACCCTATCAATAAAATAATTAAATAAACTACCTACAATTACCTACAATTAACCTAACACTACACTATCAATAAATTAATTAAACACAATTCCTACAAATAAATACAATTAAATAAACTAGCTAAAGTACAAAAAATAAAAAAGATCTAAGTTACAGAAAATAAAAAAATATTTACAAACATAATAAAAATATTACAACAATTTTAAACTAATTACACCTACTCTAAGCCCCCTAATAAAATAACAAAGCCCCCCAAAATAAAAAATTCCCTACCCTATTCTAAATTAAAAAAGTTACAAGCTCTTTTACCTTACCAGCCCTGAACAGGGCCCTTTGCGGGGCATGCCCCAAGAATTTCAGCTCTTTTGCCTGTAAAAAAAACACATACAATACCCCCCCCCCCCAACATTACAACCCACCACCCACATACCCCTAATCTAACCCAAACCCCCCTTAAATAAACCTAACACTAAGCCCCTGAAGATCTTCCTACCTTGTCTTCACCATACCAGGTTCACCGATCCGTCCTGAAGAGCTCCTCCGATGTCCTGATCCAAGCCCAAGCGGGGGCTGAAGAGGTCCATGATCCGGTCAAAGTCTTCATCCAAGCGGGGCAGAAGAGGATCTTCCATCCGATTAAAGTCATCATCCAGGCGGCATCTTCGATCTTCTTCCATCCGGAGCGAAGCGGCAGGATCCTGAAGACATCCAGCGCGGAACATCCATCCGGACCGACGACTGAACGACGAATGACTGTTCCTTTAAGGGACGTCATCCAAGATGGCGTCCCTCGAATTCCGATTGGCTGATAGGATTCTATCAGCCAATCGGAATTAAGGTAGGAATTTTCTGATTGGCTGATGGAATCAGCCAATCAGAATCAAGTTCAATCCGATTGGCTGATCCAATCAGCCAATCAGATTGAGCTCGCATTCTATTGGCTGTTCCTAATTATTGTAGGTAGCTGGCGGCGACGTTGAGGGGGGCAGATTAGGGGTTAATAAATATAATATAGGGGTCGGCGATGTTAGGGCAGCAGATTAGGGGTACATAGGGATAACGTAGGTTGCGGCGGTTTACGGAGCGGCAGATTAGGGGTTTAAAAAAATATGCAGGGGTCAGCGATAGCGGGGGCGGCAGATTAGGGGTTAATAAGTGTAAGGCTAGGGGTGTTTAGACTCGGGGTACATGTTAGAGTGTTAGGTGCAGACGTAGGAAGTGTTTCCCCATAGGAAACAATGGGGCTGCGTTAGGAGCTGAACGCTGCTTTTTTGCAGGTGTTAGGTTTTTTTTAAGCTCAAACAGCCCCATTGTATCCTATGGGAGAATCGTGCACGAGCACGTTTTTGAGGCTGGCCGCTTGCGTAAGCAACTCTGGTATCGAGAGTTGCATTTGCGGTAAAAATGCTCTACGCTCCTTTTTTGGAGCCTAACGCAGCATTTGTTTGAACTCTCGATACCAGAGTTAAATTTATGGTGCGGCCAGAAAAAAGCCCGCGGAGCGTTAGCAGCCCATTTACCGCCGAACTCCAAATCTAGGCCTCACTCGGCTAGAAGTAAGCTTTTTTCATGCATTGGGTAGCGCTCGTATTACAAGTTGAATGTAAAAAGTTTTCACTCGCGTGCTAGCCCGATGAGCGCAATAAAAACAAAGTTAGAATATTGTGACTGCATTAACATATCCTCCCATAAAAGTCAATAGAACAAAAAAGGGGAAAAAAAGCCAGCCTACTCACGCACAAACCTGATACATATTTTCAGGTGCATTAATCCGACATAAAAATATGAATATTTCACATTCCAATGTTATTTACATAGCAGAATATGTTCTATTTATTCAGAAATACATATTTCTATATAGCTATATGTTTATATATGTATACATATGTATTCATGTGTTTATATGTGTATATATGTCTGTAAATACATTACATATGCACATATAAATACATAAATGTATATATATGTACACACATATATACATTCATGTATATGTTTACACATGTATTTATATGTTTCTCTATGATAAAGTACTTTGCATGAGACGTCATATCTTTAAAGGGATACTGAACACATTTTTTTTTTCTTTCCTGATTCAGATAGAGCGTGCAATTTTAAGCAATGTTATCATTTACTCCTATTATCAATTTTTCTTCGTTCTCTTGTTATCTTTATTTGAAAAATCAGAAATGTAAAGCTTAAGAGCTGGCCCTTCTTATGTTCAGCACCTGGGTAGTGCTTGCTGATTGGTGGCTAAATTTAGTCACCAATCAACTAACGCTACCCAGGTTTCTGAACCAAAAATGGCCTGCTCCTAAGCTTACATTCCTGCTTAAAATTGCATGCTCTCTCTGAATCATGAAAGAAAAAAAATTGGGTTCAGTATCCCTTTAAGCTCTTATAACTTTTTCGTGTAAACGAAATCAGATGCACTCTCAGGTCTTCCACAAAATTCTTTAATGGAACGTTTTCGGGGTTCACAACCCCTTCATCAGCATCAACATATAATCAAATATCACACAATTTATAGTGTTTCAAACAGTGTCTCACCAAACAAGTGTTACTCCAAAAAGTGCGCCAAATATCGAGTGTGGAACGCATCTTGCGTTCCACTGTGATTATGCCTACCGGAAGTGATGTTATCTCACTTCCGGTTTCGCGGCATGACAATATTAAGCATACAAGCAGTGTTATGTATTGTGCCTTTATACATTCACTTTTACACAATCTAGTGTAATATGAGCTTCAATATGTAAGTGCAAAAATTACCTTTTGGTATGTTAAGAATCTGCCTTAGATCGCTAGGTTATTAGCTCTGATCGGCAGGTTGAGTGTAGTAGTGTATACACGTCGTCATAGCAACTGTAGCTATGGTTATGATACAAACCCCAATTCGTGTCTCAACACAGTGATAAATTGCCTGGTGCAGCAAGCATGTATAAGTGACAATAAGTACTAAACATTCTGAGTCACATTCATGCATAGGTGTGTGCAATAGTATATGTACATAGATAGATAAAATAAAATAAAAAGTGTCGATTCTTGCTATACTTGTTATCAATACATATAAAGATGTAGAATGACTGCAAAATAATAAGTGGACTCTATGCAGGCTATGCATCCACTGAATCAATTTGCAACATTATTCTATTATGTATAATAATAATGTTGCAAATTGATTCAGTGGATGCATAGCCTGCATAGAGTCCACTTATTATTTTGCAGTCATTCTACATCTTTATATGTATTGATAACAAGTATAGCAAGAATCGCCACTTTTTATTTTATTTTATCTATCTATGTACATATACTATTGCACACACCTATGCATGAATGTGACTCAGAATGTTTAGTACTTATTGTCACTTATACATGCTTGCTGCACCAGGCAATTTATCACTGTGTTGAGACACGAATTGGGGTTTGTATCATAACCATAGCTACAGTTGCTATGACGACGTGTATACACTACTACACTCAACCTGCCGATCAGAGCTAATAACCTAGCGATCTAAGGCAGATTCTTAACATACCAAAAGGTAATTTTTGCACTTACATATTGAAGCTCATATTACACTAGATTGTGTAAAAGTGAATGTATAAAGGCACAATACATAACACTGCTTGTATGCTTAATATTGTCATGCCGCAAAACCGGAAGTGAGATAACATCACTTCCGGCAGGCATAATCACAGTGGAACGCAAGATGCGTTCCACACTCGATATTTGGCGCACTTTTTGGAGTAACACTTGTTTGGTGAGACACTGTTTGAAACACTATAAATTGTGTGATATTTGATTATATGTTGATGCGGATGAAGGGGTTGTGAACCCCGAAAACGTTCCATTAAAGAATTTTGTGGAAGACCTGAGAGTGCATCTGATTTCGTTTACTTATATCACTTATATTTGCACCCAGGCGGTTGCCTCTTGTTGGGCTGAACTGGAAATTGCTTGGATATATATATATATATATATATATATATATATATATAGACGTACTGTATATGTAAAAATAAAATGTTGTTCTAAATGAAGGACAATGCTATTTAAAGTATTTCTTAATGCACATTTGGCTTTAGCGAGATTAACCTAGCGCACCTTCATTTAACGTGCAAGCAAAACCAAGAACAGGGTTTTTTAGAGCACCTCGTAGAAGTCTAAGGGGAAAGTGGTTGAGCTATCCAACTTCCAGATGTTAGTGCACCTAAAGGCTTTCACTCGAATGATAACTTTTTACTTTCAACTTGTAATATGAGCGCAAGAATATGCACGCTATTGATTTAACCTAAGTGATGTTAGCGCTCAATAGCTTTAATATTTTTGCACTTTTTAGTGCTATTATTTTAATATGTTTTACATGTCTTTTCTAGTACTTTTCTTGTAGCCCTAACATTTTACTTCAGGGGGGCCGATATATTATGCTGCGAATGCAGCAGTTTCCGTGTGAGCCTCCAGGCTCACCATTAACAGGCTCACCATAAACATAAGTTAACTCGTCCACCATCTCTGAGGTGGAAGACAGCAATCAGCCCGATCGGATATGATCGGGTTGATTGACACCCCCTGCTAGCGGCCGATTAGAATGTGCAGGGGGCGGTATTGCACAAGCATTTCACGAGAAATGCTTGTGCAATGATAAATGCTGACAGCGTATGCTGCGGGCAATGGCATTTATCTATGCTACAGTGGATCATATCCATTAGACAAATGATAAATCGGCCCCCAGGCCTCAAGTCACTCTAGCTTTTTTAATACTGTTATGTGTTTTGCAATGTTTAGCACGGCTAAGCTATCCATTGAACATAAAGGGCACGCTAAAAGGATGTCAGCTGTGTTAAACGCTCTCTGGTTATTCTGCTTTACCATGGACGTATATTATCAGATTGCATGCTAATCTTAGTGCGGTCCCAAAATATTTGTTTTGTTTTTTTACAAATAGGAATACTGTTGGTAGATGGGCTGAATGCAGCTGGTTGGTTTTTACAATGTAAAGTAAGAAAAGTTACAAAACTGTGCACAAACCAGGTTATCCATTGCATTTGAATGACTTAGGAATTGAATCAAAACCCCCACAGAACCAAATATAAACTGCTTTTCACTAGTTTAGAACACTTTATTTATAAGGAAGTTACTGTTTGTAGTGCAAAGCATCAAATATTTGGGAATTTTTTTTGTATTTCAAATGGCTTCCTTTTTTCACCTGTTGTTCTCAAGGACATATCCATAATAATAGTCTGAGCCTGCATGTGAAGCAGGCTAAGAAATAGACTTTAAGAGGCAAATTTATCAAGCTCTGTACGGAGCTTGAAGCCCAGTGTTTCCGGCGAGCCTGAAGGCTCTAAAGACCGCTGCTCCATAACCTGTCCGTCTGCTCTGAGGCGACGGACAGAAATCAACCCGATCAATTACGATCGTGTTGATTGACACCCCGTGCTAGCGGATGATTGGCTGCGAATTTGCAGGGGGCGGTATTGCTCCAGCATGCAATGATAAATGCCGACAGCGTATACTGTCGGCATTTATCGATGTGCAGCGGACATGATACGCCACAGTTACGATCGGGTTGATTGACACCCCCTGCTAGCGGACGATTGGCTGCGAATCTGCAGGGGGCGGTATTGCTCCAGCATGTAATGATAAATGCCGACAGCGTATGCTGTTGGTATTTATCGATGTGCAGCGGACATGATACGCTACATCGTATCTGGTCAGCTCGCACATTAATAAAATGACCCCTAAAAGTCTTGCACAATTTGATTTATAACTTCATTTTTTAGCAGGAAGATTCTTATTAGATTGTTTGATGATTAATAGTTTCCAAACAATTTGTCTCATTAACCAGTGGTGCTCTGGAACAAATAAACTAAAGAAATCTTAGATGTGTACTAGCAATGATTAGGAAATAAGCTGTAATAGATGGTTAATGGAAGAAATCTGTGGGAAAAATGATTTGTACTCAAAGAAAAGCTTCTGGTCTTTTTTTCAGTTATCTGGATTTATATTGAGAGAAGTTTATCCTATATAACAAAAGGCCAAGTGTGTTTATCCGAAGCTGTCATGCGCAGTAGAGACAGCACGAGGACAAACACACCTGGCCTTTGAGTCCATAGCTGACCTGCGGCAGAAGGGGGCGTGGCCGGGCGTGAATTGCAGTGAAGGGGGCGTGGTCGCGCAATAGAAGGGAGAGAGATAGAGACGGGGAGAGATAGAAAGGAGAGAGAGATAGAGAGGGGGAGGAGAGAGAGGGGGGAGAGAGAGGTGAGAGAGAGGGGAAGGTAGAGAGAGAGAGCTCAAAAGAGAGGGGGGAGAGAGAACAGAAGAGCGTGAATAGAGAGACAGCAAAAGAGAGGGGGGAAGAAAGACAACAAAAGAGAGGAGGAAAGAGACAGCAAAAGAGAGGGGGGATAGAGATAGCAAAAGAGAGGGGGAGAGAGATAGCAAAAGAGAGACTGGGGAGAGAGACAGCAAAAGAGAGGGGGAGAGAGGCAGCAAAAGAGAGAGGGGAAGAGAGACAGCAAAAGAGAGGGGGGAAGAGAGACGGCAAAAGAGAGGGGGGAGAGAGACAGCAAAAGAGAGAGGGGGAGAGAGACAGCAAAAGAGAGGGGGGAGAGAGACAGCAAAAGAGAGAGGGGGACAGAGACAGCAAAAGAGAGGGGGGAGAGAGACAGCAAAAGATAGAGGGGGAGAGATACAGCAAAAGAGAGACTGGGGAGAGAGACAGCAAAAGAGAGGGGGAGAGAGACAGCAAAAGAGAGAGGGGGAGAGAGACAGCAAAAGAGAGGGGGGAGAGAGACAGTAAAAGAGAGGGGGGAGAGAGACAGCAAAAGAGAGGGGGGAAGAAAGACAACAAAAGAGAGGAGGAAAGAGACAG
Organism: Bombina bombina; assembly: GCF_027579735.1. Lineage (NCBI taxonomy): Eukaryota > Metazoa > Chordata > Amphibia > Anura > Bombinatoridae > Bombina > Bombina bombina. The sequence goes on along the minus strand of NC_069508.1, from coordinate 129,977,104 downwards.
CAAAAGAGAGGGGGGATAGAGATAGCAAAAGAGAGGGGGAGAGAGACGGCAAAAGAGAGACTGGGGAGAGAGACAGCAAAAGAGAGGGGGGAGAGAGGCAGCAAAAGAGAGAGGGGAAGAGAGACAGCAAAAGAGAGGGGGGAGAGAGACAGCAATAGAGAGGGGGAGAGAGACAGCAAAAGATAGAGGGGGAGAGAGACAGCAAAAGAAAGGGGGGAGAGAGACAGCAAAAGAGAGAGGGGGAGAGAGAAAGCAAAATAGAGGGGGGAGAGAGACAGCAAAAGAGAGGGGGAGAGAGACAGCAAAAGAGAGAGGGGAAGAGAGACAGCAAAAGAGAGGGGGAGAGAGACAGCAAAAGAGAGGGGGGAGAGAGACAGCAAAAGAGAGGGGGGAGAGAGACAGCAAAAGAGAGAGGGGGAGAGAGACAGCAAAAGAGAGGGGGAGAGAGACAGCAAAAGAGAGGGGGAGAGAGCGCAAAAGAGAGGGGGGAGAGAGAGTGCAAAAGAAAGGAGGAAGAGAGAGCACAAAAGAGGGGGAAGAGAGAGCACAAAAGAGGGGGGAGAGAGAGAGCGCAAAAGAGAGGGGGAAGAGCACAAAAGAGAGGGGGAGAGAGAGCGCAAAAGAGAGGGGGAGAGAGAGCACAAAAGAGAGGGGAGAGAGGGGGGGGAGAGAGCGCAAAAGAGATGGGGGAGAGAGAGCGCAAAAGAGAGGGGAGAGAGAGAGCACAAAAGAGAGGGGAGAGAGAGAGCGCAAAAGAGAGGGGGGAGAGAGAGCGCAAAAGAGAGGGGAGAGAGCGCAAAAGAGATGGGGGGAGAGAGAGAGCACAAAAGAGATGGGGGAGAGAGTGCAAAATAGAGGGGGAGAGAGAGAGCGTAAAAGAGAGGGTGAGAGAGAGAGCGTAAAAGAGAGGGGGAGAGAGAGAGCGTAAAAGAGAGGGGGAGAGAGAGAGCGTAAAAGAGAGGGGGGAGAGAGAGAGCGCAAAAGAGAGGGGGGAGAAAGAGCGCAAAAGAGAGGGGGAGAGAGCGCAAAAGAGAGGGGGGAGAGAGCTCAAAAGAGAGGGGGGAGAGAGAGCGCAAAAGAGAGGGGAGAGAGCGCAAAAGAGATGGGGGGGGGGAGAGAGAGAGCACAAAAGAGATGGGGGAGAGAGTGCAAAATAGAGGTGGAGAGATAGAGCGTAAAAGAGAGGGTGAGAGAGAGAGCGTAAAAGAGAGGGGGAGAGAGAGAGCGTAAAAGAGAGGGGGGAGAGAGAGAGCGCAAAAGAGAGGGGGGAGAAAGAGCGCAAAAGAGAGGGGGAGAGAGCGCAAAAGAGAGGGGGGAGAGAGAGAGCTCAAAAGAGAGGGGGGAGAGAGCAAAAGAGAGGGGGAGAGCGCAAAAGAGAGGGGGGACAGAGAGAGTGCAAAAGAGAGGGGGAGAGAGAGCAAAAGAGAGGGGGAGAGAGAGAGCTCAAAAGAGAGGGGGGAGAGAGCTCAAAAGAGAGGGGGAGAGAGAGAGAGCAAAAGAGAGGGGGGAGAGAGAGAGAGAGCAAAAGAGAGGGGGAGGGAGAGAGCGCAAGTGGTGGGACCGCTGTACTGCAAAAAATGGCCCGTGTGAACAGGCTTTAGGACTAGTATTCAATAATATGCCAAGTTTTTAATGTATAAGGGTTAGCTAGGGCTTTGCATGTAAAATGTTATTGATTCAAGAAACCATCTAACATAAATGGACTTGATTCTGTTTTAGTAAAACTGCATCCTGTCCCTAGTAACTATAATGTTGCAAGTCAACCAATTACAGGCTGAGATATTATTGTACTATGTATCCCATAGGAAATCACTGTAAAATCTTCACAAATAACAATATCTTCAATGACCAATCATTTTTGTAGAAACCAGAATTTAAGGAAACATTATAGTTAAATATTCATGTGTATGTGTGGAAAAAAATGGTTCTTGACAAAATGCAACTCCATAATAGTATGAGTGACTGTAACATAGCATTAGATGTACTTTCAGTGAGTCCTTTGTTTCTCTACCTCTGTACTGTCAGATTGCTACTGGGGGAAATTTGTTTGCTGGCCGTTTTCTTGTCAAATTATTTCTATTTATTTTTTACTCTTTAGCTCCACCTTCTGTTCAGGTGTTGCCAATTGCTAATCTCATTAGCATATAAATACCTTAACTTCTATTTAGGGCAAAATTTATCAAAGTGAGAATAAGAAAATTCTCACGTTTGTCGTAAAAAAAAAAAACCCTCACAAATGATATCACCATATTTATAAAGGGTTATGCGTCAATAAGTCACAACTTTTCATATGTGCGAACAAATTGACTAGTGATAATTCACAAGTCTTTAATATATGCGAACAAGTTGTCTGAAAATGCCTAATTCTTGTATTAATCTCTATTGGCATTTTAAAATGCCTGTATATATATTTGCAGTTCTCGTATATTTATGAAAAGTGGAGCATGTAATATTCTCTGGGCGAGATTACATATGCAGCGCAGGTTTCAGCGCAACTGCTGAAACCTGCGTAAGCCGTAAATTCACTTTGCACATCGGGGAATAACATAAACTGCGCCAGCAGTTCATATACTGCTGTAAGTTGGATATGACTTACGGCAGTTTATAAAAGAAAAAAGAAAATTAAAATGTTACATCGCCAGTAAAAGTCTAACCCGCCTCTCAAAACAAAACCCGACACATCAAAACCCCTATATCCACCATCACCCCACATCGCAAATAATAATAAATGTATTAACCTCTAAACCGCCACCCACCACAACGCAATATACCTAATAAATGTGATTAACCCCTAATCCACCAACCCCAGCATCGCAAACTACTTAATAAATGTATTAACCCCTAATCTGCCATTCACCCACAATGCAAATAACCTTATTAAAGTATTAACCCCTAATCCACCATCCCCCCACATCTCAAAGTATCTAATTACACTATTAACCCCTAAAACGCCATCCCCCACAAAGCAATAAACCTAAATAAACTATTAACCCCTAAACCACCATCCCCCGACAACGCAAATAACTAATTTAATCACTAAGACCCCTAAATTAACCCCAATTACATAAAATAAAAAAATACTTAGTTAAAATTAAAATAAAAAATCCTAACATTACTTTAAAAAACAACCTAAGATTTAATTAAAATAAATAAATCTAAAATTAGAAAAAATAAAAAGTCTAAAATTACAGAAAAAAGAAGAAGCCAAATGATCAAAAATAAAAAATAAAACTAATCTAAAACCCCTATAAAAATAAAAATGCCCCCCAAAATAAAAACACTCCCTAATCTAACACTAAGCTACCAATAGCCCTTAAAAGGTCCTTTTGTAGGGCATTGTCCTAAATTAAACAGCTCTTTTACCTTAAAAATACAAATTAAAATCAGCCAATAGGATGAGAGCAACTGAAATCCTATTGGCTGATTTGAATTTTAGATTAGGTTTAATTTTTTTATTTCTGATAATTTGGTTAATTTTTTTCTGTAATTTGAGACTTTATTTTTTGTAATTTTAGATTTATTTATTTTAATTTAATCTTAGATTGTTTTTTTAAGGAATGTTTATTTTAGGATTTTTTTTTATGTTTAGAATTTTTTATTTTAATTTTAACTTCGTATTTTTTTTATTTTATGTAATTGGGGTTAATTTAGGGAGTGCTATGTTAGGGGGTTTAGTGATTAAATTAATTATTTTTTGCGTTGTGGAGGATGGCGGTTTAGGGGTTAATAGTTTAATAAGGTTTATTGCGTTGTGGAGGATGCCGGTTTAGGGGTTAATAGCTTAATTAGGTTTATTGCGTTGTGGGGGGATGGCGGTTTAGGGGTTAATAGTTTAATTAGGTTTATTGCATTGTGAGGGGACGGTGGATTAGGGGTTAATACATTAATTAGGTTTATTGCATTGTGGCTGATGGCGGTTTAGGGGTTAATATATTTTATTAGTTATTGTGTTGGGGGGATGGTGGTTGACAGGTAGATATTGCACATGCGTTAGGTGTTAGTTAAAACTTTCAGGGAGTTATTGTACTTATATATTCAGAGCAAGGCTTGCTGCGTCTGCCTATGTGTGGAGAGATAAAAATGGAGTAAAATTTCTCAATTTTCACGGTGTAAGTGCTGACTATGTGATACCAACTTGCGACATGGTTCTATGTTAGTTTATGGGAGTAAAATTAATGGGTGACAGGTGAAATATACGCGCTGCATTTATATGCGGCGCCGTATAAGTCATAGTAATGCCCAACTTAAAACGGGCGTCGCCGACTTTTGCGGGTGACACTGCATATGTAATCTCGCCCACTGTTTTTAATCTCGCTAATTTGTAGTTTGCGAGGTAGTGAAAGAGTGATGTTGTTTGGAGGGCTGCATCTAGGGTTAGAAATTGGACACAACAAGCGCAGAACATAAAGAATAATAATTAATTAAATAACAAAAAAGGTATATAAAGATTTATAAAAAAGTAAAATATTTTAAATTGTAATCGAAATAAGTGTGCTCAAAAGAAAAAAGATAAACTACAATAAATGGGCAACCTTCCTCTATGAAAGTGCGCCACAGAAGGGGCAAAATAAAAATAAATTTAATAATATACAAGAAATAACATTCTTACAAACAATCACGCAAATTAATTTATTCTTTTAAAATAGGATAAAAACAAGAAAACCATTTACCGGTAGTTAAAGTTTAGATTGATAAATAAAGTGAAAATAATATTTTCGCAAGAAAACTAGGCCAGCCTTTCGCTTGACATCACAAAAAACTTTTGCCTGAAAAATGTCTCTAGAATTTTGATAAATACTGGCAACATTTTTTACTTCACACATTAAGAACTATTGCCGAAATAATTGCGACTTTTTAGGCGCATTTTTTCGGGCCTTAGTAAATTTTGCCCTTAGAGGCCGAATTATCATATGTCTGTCGGACCTGATCCCACAGTGCGGATCAGGTTCGCAAGACATCGCTGAATGCGGAGAGCAATACGCTCTCCGTATTTAGCATTGCACCAGCAGCTCTTGTGAGCTGCTGGTGCAACGCCGCCCCCTGCAGACTCGGCTGCCAGCAGGGAGGTGTCAATCAACCTGATCGTACTCGATCGGGTTGTATTGTGGTGATTCCTGTCCGCCTCATCAGAGCAGGCGGACAGGGTTATGGGGCAGCGGTCTATCATTCGGAGCTTGATAGATAGGCCTCTGTGTCTGAGCTCTTGTATAGAGCTTGTCTTTGGTGCTGAGTATTTCTTTGCTTGTATTTCATCTGGATTTGTGACCATTTTTTTGCCTGGGGTCTCTGCTTGTTTGCTGCCTGATTGGATTTGACCCTCTGCCTGACATCAGTTCTGAATTTTGGATTCTAATTTTGTTCATGTTCTTTTTTCTTTGCCTGCAGTCACTTACAGCATTCCGGCATATTGGGATAAGAAGACTACTAGCCAGGAAATTGGTCTGGCAGCTTTGCCGGAGATAACAGATTTATTTTACATGGAACATATACCAAGTACAATGTAAATATACAAAAATGTGATCTTAATTTGTTAAAGGTACACAGAAACTTTCAAAGCAGAATCAGAATTTGCAAAATAACAATCCTATGTTTGCAAGTAATTGAGACTAGCACTCCCAAGTATAACAAAATCATAAGTCCGAAGCTACTAGGGGATCCGTTTCCACTTCCCCAAACACATAAAATATTCCACAAGAAAAGCGTTTCACTCCTTCATAGTACAAACGTGAAAAGCCTTTATTTAGCCATTACAGCAAAGTTTCAGTTCTCCTACCAAAGGGGCAGGAGCCCCAAAACATTGCTGTAGTGGCTGAATAAAGGCTTTTCACGTTTGTAGTATCAAGGAGCGCAGCACATTTCTTTTGAAAAATCCTAAATACAAAATCTAAATGCATTAAAAACAAAATATGAAAATGCAAAGCTTAAATGTAATGCATCTTAAAGGACACTCTGTGCTTTGTATTTTATATTAGTTACACTTCATAAAGTGTAAATGTAACACAACTCCCAGTGTTACATTTTCTCAAGTGTGCTAACCCGACGTGAAATATAAATATTTACCATTCCAATGTTCTATCTATCTATCTATCTATCTATCTATCTATCTATCTATCTATCTATCTATTTGGGGTATTTTGGTACTATATAAAGTATATCTATTACTGTATATGATTTTATATATATATATATATATATATATATATATATACAGGTGGCCCTCGTTTTACAATGGTTCAATTTACACCGTTTAAGAATAACAACCTTTTTTTCCAGTCATGTGACTGCTATTGAAAAGCATTGAGAAGCAGTGCATTTATTAAAATGGCCAATAGGTGGAGCTGTCCGCTTGTGTTGCAGCAAAGCCAAGCAAGCTGAAATTAATCAGTTTAACCAGACCTGAGCTATCGAGCAGATTTCAAAGGAACAAGATCTTCCTGTCTATAAATCAGTCCAGATTGGAATGCATAGAAAGAACTGTTTGCAGAAAAATGCAAGTGAAGTCTGTGTTGTGATTATTTTATTAGGTTTATAATGCTGTTTAGCAAATGTTTTTGTTCATTTAACTTAGTTAAATTATATATTCTGTGTTGCGTGATTATTTTATTAGGTTTATAATGCTGTTTAGCACTTAAAGTCTTCATTTCAAAGCTTTAAAAATAATGTATTAGGTGTTACTTATGACAATTTTGAGAGGGGCCTGGAACCTAACTCCCTCACTTCCCATTGACTTACATTATAAACTGGGTTTCAATTTACAATGGTTTCGATTTACAGCCATTCCTTCTGGAACCTAACCCCGGTGTAAACTGAGGGCTACCTGTATATATATACAGTAAACTCTCAGTTAAACAGAACTCAAGCAACCAGAATAAAATAATCGAAGATACTGTACATTAAAATTAACACTAACTAACTCTGCTGCTTCCTTTCTCTATAGTCAGCTCTCAAAGGTGGAAGCGCGCCCTTTTCATGCCACCAGACCCTACATAACTGCTCTTGAAAGTTGTAAGCACAGGGCAGTCTGAGAATTAGACATCACGCTGCCACTGGGTGCCCAGGACTGAACGGAGGCGGCATTAATATTAATTAATAATTTGCTTTTATTTACTGTATTTAAATATTAACATCAAGTAAATACAGGGTTAATAGTATAGTATGGGTTATAGAACCTAGCTAGGCCTATTTTTAATAGCAACTCTCAAGCAACCAAAAACTACACTTATCTGGAATCTACCAATCCCCATGGGTGCCAGTTAACTGGGAGTTTACTGTATATAGGTATAGATATATAGGAATATTTAAAATATTTAGAACATATCCCCCCCCATGTGAACTACATAGGAATGTGAAATATTTACAGAAAATACATAGTTAAACATCTTATTAAATATGAATATTGCATAAATATGATTTTTCATGTTTTCAGCTACTTGACAGCAAGGGGCTCCAATGCACTTATATATATGACTATCGGCTAGATTACGAGTTGTGCGTTAGGCTTAAAAAAGCAGCGTTTGCCGGTCCTAATGCTGCTTTTTAACGCCCGCTGGTATTACGAGTCTTGCAGGTACAGGTGGACCGCTCACTTTTTTGGCCAGACTTGGAAATACCGCAAATCCACTTACGTCAATTGCGTATCCTCTTTTTTCAATGGGACTTGCATAGCGCCGGTATTATGAGTCTGACAAAAAGTGAGCAGTACACCCTCTCCTGTCAAGACTGGTACCCTTTTTAAAGTCAGTAGTTAAGGAGTTTTACACTACAACGCCGTAGCATAAATCTCTTAACTAAAGTGCTAAAAAGTACACAAACACCCATAAACTACCTATTAACCTCTAAACTGAGGCCCCCCCCACATCGCAAGCACTAAAATAAAATGTTTAACCCCTAATCTGCCGAACAGGACATCGCCGCCACTATAATAAATATATTAACCCCTAAACCGCCACACCCCTGCATCGCAAAGACTAGTTAAATATTATTAACCCCTAATTTGCCGTCCCTAACATCGCCAACACCTACCTACATTTATTAACCGGTAATCTGCCGCCCCCAACGTCGTCGCCACTATTCTAAATTTATTAACCCCTAAACCTAAGTCTAACCCTAACCCTAACCCCCACTAACTTAAATATAATTTATATACATCTAAATAAAATTACTATAATTAACTAAATAATTCCTATTTAAAACTAAATACTTACCTATAAAGTAAACCCTAAGCTAGCTACAATATAACTAAAAGTTACATTGTATCTAGCTTAGGGTTTATTTTTATTTTACAGGCAAGTTTGTATTTACTTTAACTAGGTAGAATAGTTATTAAATAGTTATTAACTATTTAATAACTACCTAGTTAAAATAAAGACACATTTACCTGTAAAATAAAACCTAACCTAAATTACACTAACACCTAACATTACACTATAATTAAATTAATTCCTTAAATTAAATACAATTAAATACAATTAAATACAATTATCTAAAGTACAACCCCCCCCACTAAATTACAGAAAATAATAAACAAATTACAAGATTTTTAAACTAATTACACCTAATCTAATGCCCCTAAAAAAATAAAAGCCCCCCAAAATAAAAAAGCCCTACCCTACACTAAATTACAAATAGCCCTTAAAAGGACCTTTTGCGGGGCATTGCCCCAAAGTAATCAGCTCTTTTACCTGTAAAAAAAATTACAAATCCTCCCCAACATTAAAACCCACCACCCACACAACCAACCCTACTCTAAAACCCACCCAATACCCCCTTAAAAATCTAACACTAACCCCTTAAAGATCACCTTACCTGGAGAAGTCTTCATCCAACCAGGCCGAAGTCCTCAACGAAGCCGGGAGAAGTCTTCATCCAAGCCAGGCGAAGTGGTCCTCCAGACGGCATCTTTTATCTTCATCCATCCGGCGCGGAGCGGGTCCATCTTCAAAACATCCGGCGCGGAGCATCCTCTTCCAATGAAGTCTTCTTACAAAATGGCGGTTCCTTTAAGTGACGTCATCCAAGATGGCGTCCCTTCAATTCCGATTGGCTGATAGAATTCTATCAGCCAATCGGAATTAAGGTAGAAAAAATCCTATTGGCTGATGTCGGGGGCAGCAGATTAGGGCTTATTAAGTGTAAGATTAGGGGTGTTTAGACTCTGGGTTCATGTTAGGGTGTTAGGTGTAGACATACATTTTATTTCCCCCTAGGAATCAATGGGGCTGCGTTAAGGAGCTTTACGCTGCTTTTTTGCAGGTGTTAGACTTTTTTTCAGCCGGCTCTCCCCGCTGATTCCTATGCAGAAATCATGCACGAGCACGTTACACCAGCTCACCGCTAACGTAAGCAGCGCTGGTATTGGAGTGCGGTAATGAGCCAAATTTTGCTCAACGCTCACTTCTTGTCTGGTTTGTAAAAACCCGTAATACCAGCGCTGTCTGTAAGTGAGCGGTGAGCATAAACTGCTCGTTAGCACCGCATAGCCTCTAACGCAAAACTTGTAATCTAGGTGTATATATGTTACACATATGTATTAATGTGTTTATATGTGTATAAATGTCTGAATACATATACACCTATACATACATATATACACAGATACATACATAAATACATATGTACACACATACACACATTTATACATATATATGTGTACATATATATGTAAACATATATATATATATATATATATATATATACGTATATATATATATATATATATATATATATATTTGCATACAAAGAGAGAAGCGCTCTACCAGGAACGAACAACAGCTCATCAGCTAGTTCTATGGCGATTTACCACCCAGGAGCAGCCTCTTTTAGACCAGTGTGCTTTTCACAGAGGAAAACTTTCCTGAAGTATATCAGTCTGATTCTGCCAAGTAAGGTAAGTCCAGCCCCGAAATACCAGGCAATTCTCCTCTGAACAAGGAACATGACAACCCCAGGCGACCTCCCTAGGGTCATATTAATTTGCATACAAAGAGAGAAGCGCTCTACCAGGAACGAACAACAGCTCATCAGCTAGTTCTATGGCAATATATATATATGTATATATATATATATATATATATATATATTTTATATATATATATATATAAATATATATATATATATATATATATATATATATATATATATATATATAAATATCGTTTGTGGGAAACGGCACTCGCCAAATAAGCAGCAACCAGGTGCTCGGCAGGGCAAATACACACAGTATGAAAGAACTGGGTCCAACGGACGGCCTCCGTTGTTGAATGTGATCCAAGAACAGCCGGCACACAGGAAATTTTTCAAAAGATCCGATTTATTCAACAGAAGAGAAACCAGACGTTTCGGCTCTGTCTTGAGCCTTTCTCAATGGTATACAGACCGGATAATGTGAACCTACAAACACCACCCCTAAATACCTACCCCACACACAGTGATGGCCAATCAGCATGCAGAGGTGTGTCGCTCCCTCCCGCGCATATCAAACTCACCTGGACATCCGAAAACAGCTGATTCCCAGCACGCGCGTCATGACGTCATCACGTCATACCGCGTTGCGGGGAATCAGGTATCCATGGCAAACACCGGGTAAACAAATACCTCCAGTTGTCATGGTGATGCGTGCGAGACGTTGCAACAACCACCAAACACCTGATGGGCACAAATATACAGTGAGATAGTGATGAACACAAATACGGGCCATAAATAAAAGCCCTGTCAGAGCAATAGTGCAAACAATTATTAAATAGAGACAGATATCTATTTTACTGGTACTAGGGTAATTAACCACATATTAATAGAAAAAGGCTTATTAAGTTACAAAAACCAATGATTCAACATATATCACAGCCCTCTATACCCAATACGGTATCAGGGCATGTGGGAATCAGCTGTTTTCGGATGTCCAGGTGAGTTTGATATGCGCGGGAGGGAGCGACACACCTCTGCATGCTGATTGGCCATCACTGTGTGTGGGGTAGGTATTTAGGGGTGGTGTTTGTAGGTTCACATTATCCGGTCTGTATACCATTGAGAAAGGCTCATGACAGAGCCAAAACGTCTGGTTTCTCTTCTGTTGAATAAATCGGATCTTTTGAAAAATTTCCTGTGTGCCGGCTGTTCTTGGATCACATTCCGTTGGACCCAGTTCTTTCATACTGTGTGTATTTGCCCTGCCGAGCACCTGGTTGCTGCTTATTTGGCGAGTGCCGTTTCCCACAAACGATTTGTATCTACATTTTCTGAAACGTGCACCCACTTATTCATTATCTTTACTGACATTTGCTGATTTACTTGTGAATTACACTCAGGACCCACTCAGTTACTGGTAATAGGGGACTTTCTACCTCTTTGCTGTACTGGCATGGAAACATCAGTCACTACACAGGAGGCGCTCGTGAGTGAAGACCCATATGGACACATAGAAGATTTTGCCTTCACTGAGGCTGATGCAGCTCGCATCCGCTGTGAGGCGGACCTGCAGGAGTTAGAGGAAACCAAAGGTGAGACACCTAACAATATTTACCATAAGCTTTTACACCTTGAAAAGAAAGAAATAGATTTTCACTTGCATGCAGTATACATATCAAAATACCATAAATTAAAATTTATACCTAGAGGTTTTAGGATAAAAAATCTCCCCACTTTAGGTAGAAATAATATCGATTTTTGTAGAAGATGGTGTGGCATCTTAAACAAGTGTTCCCATGACCTTATGCTGCTGGTGATAGAGGAAGTTTCTAAACTTAAATCGAATATTAGAAAAGAAATTGATACTGTAAAAGACTCTCTGCTGACCATTCTCACATCTGACACCACTACTGACTGGATTACTAAACTTAAAACCCAAATAGACAAGTACAAACAAGATCTTTTAACCTTTAAAAATAAAAAATTTGTGACAGTTGAAAACGACTATAGGGAGAAGAAAGTGTACAATTGGTTGTTTGGGAGGGATAATTTGTGGACTGGACGTAGGAGACAGCCCTTTAACAAAAACAGACGAATTAACCTCACTACAGTGGACAGTAGTGGGGGGACTCATCAGAAGGTGAGAATCAGACCCCTAGTGCCAGCTCACAAAGTGGAGTAACTACACGCTCTGCCCAGAAGCCCCCTTTAGCCGTTGGCCGAGAGGTAGACACCTCAGGAGGGGGAGGGGCAAGATGAAATAACCAACAACGTCAGAAGAAAAAAACACAATAGTTTACAATTTAAGCAAACGTCCCCTTACCCGTGACGAACTAAAAGTATTGAATAAAGGATTATTCTTTATACCTACCCCACATTGTGATTTATTTGACCTGCTGGTCGATATGGGGAGATTTCAAAGACAATTAAAGCTTAAGGATTTTTTTAAAGATTCTGAGGAATATACCCCGAAACCTTTCAAGACAAAAAGCACATTTGAACCCAGTAACACCCACTCCTCAATTAAAACGTTTCACCACATCTGCACCACCTCACTTATAGAATCACATAAAAACCTACCCATGTCTAGGGATAATCTAACAGGTGGAGAGAGGCGGGCCATCAAATCCTTGTCTACTGACAGGGATATAGTTATTAGGCCTGCGGACAAGGGTGGTGCCACTGTGATACTTGACTACTCACAATACAGGGGCGAGGCGTACAAACAACTACAAGATACTGATACATATCGTCCACTCCAATCCAATCCGACATTACTGTTCAAAAAACAAATTGACTCATTCCTAGGACTGGCCCTTCAGGCAGGTGTCATTAATGATGATGTATTAGGATTCCTCACGGTAGAGCATCCGAATTGTCCAATCCTCTACCTATTACCGAAGATTCATAAATCGCTAGAGGATTCTCCTGGCAGACCGATCGTTTCTGCCAGGGGATCACTCATGCAACCATTGGCAGAGTTTATTGACTTTTACCTCCAACCTGTAGTACAGAATACACCAGCACATTTGAAAGATTCTTCAGAATTAATCAATCTGCTGAAAATTATGGATCACTTGACACCAACTGACATCTTAGTCACCATGGACGTGGTAAGTTTATATACCGTGATCCCCCATGCCCATGGTATTGACATGGTAAAACGTATTCTTATAAACAACCACATGTACACGGGCCCTCCTATTGAATTTATTGTACATCTGTTGGAGTTCTGCCTGGAGAAAAACTACTTTCGCTTTGAGGATAAATATTTCTTACAGACCATGGGCACAGCGATGGGGTCGAATATGGCCCCATCCTATGCCAATATTTACATGACGATGTATGAGGAGGACAACGTATTCTCCAGGCAGAACCCCATCAGATTATACAGATGGTACATAGACAATGTCTTTTTGGTCTGGAGTGGCACATCAGAGAGTCTTGTTGAATGGGTGAATGGATTGAATTCCCTTGACTCAACCATCAGATTTAAAATGGAACACAGCAGGGATAAAATCCATTTTTTGGATTTGGAAATCTTTAAGGTCAAAACCACGAATGGATATAGGTTAGAAACCACTTTGTTTAAGAAACCGACCGACAAAAATTCCATTCTCCACTATCATAGCTTTCACCCCAAATTCCAAAAAGAAGGTGTCAGTTCCTCTCAACTCCTGCGGGTGGTCCGCAACAACACGGATGACTCCCGTAAGGAAAAACAGCTTGTGGAAATGACTGAAAAATTCTTGGAGTGGGGCTATCCACCGACGCTGATAGAACAACAATGCTGCAAAGCACTGGATCTAACTCAGGACTTGGCTACTACTAAAAGAATTAGGAATGAACAACCTAAACGACTGAACTTTATAACTACCTACACCCCAGGATCTAGGCTGACGCAGGATGTGATCAACAAGAATTGGCTAATGTTGTCTAAGGACACAAGCCTTCCCTTTAAGGATATGCCGGAACCAAGGGTGGTATACAAACGGGCAAGTAATCTGAGGGACCTGCTGGTGATAAGTGACCCTACACACTGCTACGAAAAACAGACGTGGCTGAACAGAGGAAAACCAGGTTGCTACAAGTGTGGCAGTTGCGTCACATGCAACAACCTCCTAGCAGGGACCACCTTCAAACATCCTCACAACAACAAGAGGTATAAAATTAAATACAGACTAACCTGCTCCACGGATTTTGTGATTTACGCTATCATCTGTCCATGTTCCAAATACTACATTGGTAAAACTGTGACACCGTTCAAAGAACGTCTGGCTAATCACAAGACGTCGATCCGTCAGGCCATTGACAAGGGACGGTCAGAACAGCCGGTGGCACGCCACTTTGCGGAAGCAGGCCACAGTGTTGCTTCTCTACGAGCAATTCTAATTGACCATGTCCCTCACCTTAGGCGAGGTGGGGACAGAGGATGAGCATTGCTGAAACTAGAGGCTCGGTGGATTTTCACCTTGGACACAGTAACACCCCGAGGACTGAATGCCAACATAGACTTTGGTTGTTGTTACAAGTAATTTTTTGGACACTATGGGAGTCATCCTGTTGTAACATGTTTCTACCTACTCCTCTTGAGTATGATGCCAATACAATGATAATATTTTGAGCTCCTTTGGCTCATATATACTTGCTACATCCCACATGCCCTGATACCGTATTGGGTATAGAGGGCTGTGATATATGTTGAATCATTGGTTTTTGTAGCTTAATAAGCCTTTTTCTATTAATATGTGGTTAATTACCCTAGTACCAGTAAAATAGATATCTGTCTCTATTTAATAATTGTTTGCACTATTGCTCTGACAGGGCTTTTATTTATGGCCCGTATTTGTGTTCATCACTATGTCACTGTATATTTGTGCCCATTAGGTGTTTGGCGGTTGTTGCAACGTCTCGCACGCATCACCATGACAACCGGAGGTATTTGTTTACCCGGTGTTTGCCATGGATACCTGTGACACAGTCATTTCCACGCAACGCGGTATGACGTGATGACGTCATGACGCGCGTGCTGGGAATCAGCTGTTTTCGGATGTCCAGGTGAGTTTGATATGCGCGGGAGGGAGCGACACACCTCTGCATGCTGATTGGCCATCACTGTGTGTGGGGTAGGTATTTAGGGGTGGTGTTTGTAGGTTCACATTATCCGGTCTGTATACCATTGAGAAAGGCTCATGACAGAGCCGAAACGTCTGGTTTCTCTTCTGTTGAATAAATCGGATCTTTTGAAAAATTTCCTGTGTGCCGGCTGTTCTTGGATCACATTCAACAACGGAGGCCATCCATTGGACCCAGTTCTTTCATACTGTATGTATATATATATATATATATATATACACACACACATATACATCTTTACACATGTATATGTATTTATCCCTATGCCCTTTGCAGCCTGAGACCTCATATCTTTGAACCCTTTTAACTTTTTATTGCAATATTTTTTTTAAATAATGTTTATTAGTGTTATTATGAGTGTGACTGTACTGTATTTTGTGTAACTTTTTATACAAGCGTAATAGTTGACCAGAACTCTGAAGTTGCTCTATCCTGATGCACTTTAAATTTAAATTCAAAAGTTTTTTACTTTTAACTTTGTAATATGAGTGCTACTTCCATCTCATGCAAATAGCCACGATAAACCCCTTATCACTTGCACACAACTGTTAGTGTGCCACTCGAAATCTAGCCCATAATCAGGGCCATAAACCCAAGCTTTGGGGCAGGTGGCAAGCAAACATTCAGGTCACAGTTCCTACTATCTGTCCCACAGTCCCAGGGCCATTAAAGGACAGCAATATTGCATAATCAAAAAAATACATAATAAAAAGACAAGAAATTTGCAGTAGATTTTTTTTCTTCAAATTTCAAAGTTTCCATTAATTTCCCTGTACCCTGTGTCACATGACACTCATCAACCAATTACAAAATGATATATGTATATGAACATAAAGAGCTAGACTGGACTTCATACCTGTTAAATGTTATCATCATTTAACAGGTACGCTTGCGTCTATTCTGACACAGCATACCTAGTTTTCAATCTGCCACCCTTAAGGCCGCGGATGCCATTGAAATCAATAGGAGTCTGAAAACACAGAAAGCTTATGTTCGATGCTGCAAGATAATTAAGTATATTACATAATAAAAGTAAATTAGAAACGCTATTAAAATTGTATACCCTTTCCAAATCAAACAATATTTTTGCTCCACATTTGTTGCACTAGTAGATATAAGGATAACAATGAAAAATACATTACTACTTATGGATTATGTTACAAATTTGTTTAAAAGTTTTTCCCCAAACTTATCGCACTAGTAGATATAGAGATAAAAATGAAATAAATACACAACATAATATAGCTAACTTCCTTTTTATTTTTTGTGAAAAATCTATGTTCACCATGTTTAAGCCATGTAATACAAGTCACACTCTCCACTTCGCACCAATTTTGACGCAACACTTTTCGCACCAATTATGACGCAAACTGCTAAACAACCCACACACTAGTGAATTTTTCAACCACTTTTGATTGGAATATGCATAATCACATGATTTATGACATCAGCCAATCTGATTCAAATATACATTTTAAACTATCACTAACAAATCAAATTGCTCGATACTTGTGTCATTGATCACTCATCAGAATTTGTAAGTGCCATTTGTTACATTTAGTATTATACTTTGAAAGTATATATATGTGAAATTAGTATTAAAAATAAACATTGATGCTAACATTAGGACACACAGTGCAATATTTTAGACAATAATTTTAAAAATCAAATTGATGTTTGATTCAATTTAATCCTTAACTGATAGCTCAAAGGGATAGCCCACCTAACATTAAACTGTCATGATTCAGATACAGCAGAAATTAAAATCACCTTTTTACTGTCATGCTATTTTCAGTGTATTTCTTCCTTCTCTTGAATTTCTTTTTCACTAAGAAATGTCATCTTATCTGCCAGCCCATTTTATAACACCTGTGTAAGGGTGTTTTTTAAAACTAGATTGCAATCAGGAGGGGATTACACAGGTACAGAGAGAAAAATGGCCCAGCTCTTAAAATATCCATTGATAACAAATAAATACATATGCTATTCTGATTACATGCTATATTTGCAATTATTCCTGCTTAGAATAATAATAAATTTACACTATATACATATAGTGGTATAAATAAACACAGAGATATGAAAGATAACATTGTTTAGAACAAGAAAAGGAACTTAGGGACATGTAAATATTTTTGCAAAAGATTTCTGACATAATACACACACACACACACATATATATATATATACAAGAATGTGCAAAGATATATGAACAAATTCTAGCATTAATAATCATTTATAACAAAAAAATATGATATAAAAGCATTTCATGACTTCTAGAAATACAAATACACATTAATTTATGTGAAAGTATCATATAACAAATAAATATAACAATAACTTTCTATGAGATATTGTTTGTTGAGGTATAAATCTAGCTATTTCTTGTACATTAACAGATGAAAAAAAAAGATTAGCTTTAGAGAAATGTGCTTGTTCATGGACAGTAATGAAATGGTAGAAATAAAGTTGGGAAAAACTTGAATAACTGCGTCATCGATGACTGTTAGTTAACAACAGTCCGATGCTCATTGCGCTGTACTTGACGTGCATATTTTTTACCTTTTTTTTAATAAATAAGGGGATCGAATGTGGACCCGTGTCAACGATGTCTGGCTATGTCTGGTGAGCATATTGATGCCGGCGAATGCACTGAGATTGACGCTTTGATAAATATGCCCCTCTGTGCTGACTTTCACGTTCCAACCCTAGGCTAAGACTTAGGGGTAGATTTATTAAGCAGCGGATGCTTCATTGATTCCCCATTGTTTCTGGTCCCCCAGAAGTGGAAGTTAAGAGGCAGCAGTCATAAAATATGGAATATATATCTATACCTATATATACTGCATACTGTATATGATTATATATATATATATATATATATATATATATATATATATATAGATATAGATATAGATATATAGATATATAGGAATGGATATTTTAAAATATTTAGAACATATTCTGTATATATAATATATATATATATGTCTATATATGTATACATATATCTATATATGTATTAATGTGTTTATATGTGTATAAATGTCTGTAAATACATATACACCTATACATACATATATACACAGATACATACATAAATACATATGTACACACTGTCACGCTCAGCTGCTGGGAAGCTCTGCAGTCCTCTCTGTGTGCTTGATTGACAGGTGTCTGAGCCACCCCTTCCTGATGATGTCACAACCAGGCTTTTTATTCTGGCTTCCTGTTTCTCCAGTGTCCGTTTGTTTGTTAACTTTGAGGCTTCTGTTAGGATTTCGCTGAGGAATCTCTCTAACTGCTGCTTTTCTGTTGCCAATCTCTTCAAGGACTTACTATGCTGGATTAACCTTCAACCTCCTGAATATCTCCAAACAATGCAAGTGTTTGTTTTGTGAAACTTTCAAACTTCCTGTTTACCTGCTGCAATCCCTGCATATTCAGACTACTCTGTGTAGTGCAAACTATTCAAATACTGTTATTTCTGTGAATCCTTCAATCTGCATGTTTACCTGTTTCCAAACTCTGCAAGTTCTGACAACACGGTGTTAACCTTCAAACTACCTGATTACATGTTGTTAATTCTGCAAGTTCTGACTACACAGTGTTTACCCTCAAACTGCCTGATTACCTGTTGCATACTCTGCAAAGACTGTCTACACAGTGTTAACTCTCAAACTGCCTGATTACCTGTTGCATACTCTGCAAAGACTGTCTACTCAGAGTTAACCCTCAAACTGCCTGATTACCTGTTGCATACTCTGCAAAGACTGTCTAAACAGTGTTAACCTTCAGACTGCCTGATAACAAATGACCTAATCCTGCATTATTAACTGTTTCCTGTTTTACCCTTCTTCTGTCTGAGTATAAGTGACTTTCCCTGCTCTCCTGATTCTGTGGAAGGCATTTCCTGAAACCAGTTCCTTATTCAGAAGTCTATCTGGCTGATATCATGAATTACTTTGGCACAGGCTAACCCTGCTCCAGTTAGTGAGTACTTTGTTTTTTGGAGGTTGTCGTGGGGTCACGTCCTGGATTAAACTCGGAGTGCAAGGCTGTTGTTTAAGTTCGCCCTTGCATTTGGGTCTACTTCTGGATATTTCCTAACCTGACACACACATTTATAGATATATATGTGTACATATGTGGCCAAGGTTGGCAACTGGACATCCGGACAAGATCCGCATACCAAAACCTATGAGGCCATGTGGGTGCTATCAGAAACACATGCGATTGTTCCAATATGATCTTGGAGATCACCCGTGGAAGAAGAACTAGAGGTGGAAAAATGTAAGCAGGTTGGTAAAACCAAGGAACTGCTAACGCATCCAGAATCTCCGACTGAGGATCCCTGGAACTGGAAAGGTACCTGGGAAGCTTCTTGTTTAGATGGGAAGCCATCAGATCTATTTCGGGGAGACACCACATCTGTACAATCGGAAAAAATACATCTGGATGGAGAGACCACTCCCCTGGATGTAAACACTGATGACTGAGATAATCCGCTTCCCAATTGTCTACACCTGGGATATGTATCACAGAAATTAGACAGAAGTTGGATTCCGCCCAAGAAAGTTTTCAAGATACTTTTTTCATCGCTAAAGGACTGTGATTCCCCCCTTGAAGATTGATATATGCCATAGTTGTGATATTGTCTGTCTGAAAACGAATGAATGATTCTCTCTTTAACAGAGGCCAAGCCTGAAGAGCCCTGAAAATAGCACGGATTTCAAAAATATTGATTGGTAACCTCACCTATTGAGGATTCCAAACTCCTTGTGCTGTCAGAGACCCCCAGACAGCTCCCCAACCTGTGAGACTTGCATCTGTTGAAATCACAGTCCAGGAAGGACGAATAAAAGAGGCCCCTTGAAGAATCCAATGATGGTCCAACCACCAGGACAGAGAGTTGAATGTTGGGATTTAAGAATATCAACTGTGATATCCGAATATAATCCCTGCACCATTGATTCAGCATGCAAAGCTGCAGAGGTCTCATATGAAAACGAGCAAAGGGGATTGCATCCGATGCTGCAGTCATGAGACCTAACACTTCCATGCACATAGCTACTGAAGGGAATGATCGAGACTGAAGGTTTCGACAGGCAGAAACCAATTTCATTCGTCTCTTGTCTGTTAAAGGCAGAGTCATGGACACTAAATCTATCTGGAAACCTAAAAAGGTGACCCTTGTCTGAGGAATCAAGAAACTCTTTGGTAAATTGATCCTCCAACCATGTCTTTGAAGGAACAACACTAGTTGATTTGTGTGAGATTCCGCTAAATGTAAAGACTGAGCTAGTACCAAGATATCGTCCAAATAAGGAAACAACGCAATACCCTGCTCTCTGATTACAGATAGAAGGGCACCAAGAACCTTAAAAAAAGATTCTTGAAACTGTTGCTAGGCCAAATGGAAGAGCAACAAATTGGTAATGCTTGTCTAGGAAAGAGAATCTCAGAAACCGATAGTGGTCTGGATGAATCGGTATGTGAAGATATGCATCCTGTAAGTCTATTGAGGACATGTAATGACCTTGCTGAACAAAAGGCAAAATAGCTTTATAGTCACCATCTTGAAAATTAGGAACCTTACAAATTGATTCAAAAACTTCAGATCCAGAACTGGTCTGAAAGAATTTTCCTTCTTCGGGACAATTAATAGATTTGAATAAAAATCCAGACCCTGTTCAAGAATTGGAACTGGTACAATTACTCCTGAAAGCTCTAGATCTGAAACACACTTCAGAAAGGCCTGAGCTTTCACAGGATTTATTGGAACGTGAGAGAGAAAAAATCTTTTCACTGGGGGTCTTATTCTGAAACCTATTCAATACCCCTGAGAGACAATATTCTGAATCCAATGATTCTGAACGGAACCTGCCCAAACATCTTGAAATAAGTCCAATCTGCCCCCCACCAGCCGAACTGGATTGAGGGCCGCACCTTCATGCAGTCTTGGGGGCTGGCTTTGGTTTCTTATAAGGTTTGGATTTATTCCAACTCGAGGATGGCTTCCAATTGGAGCCAGAGTCCTTAGGGGAAGGAGTGGTTTTCTGTTCTCTATTCTGACGAAAGGAACGAAACCAATTAGAAGCTCTAGTTTTGCTCTAGAATGATAGAGATAGTAACCTAGATTTAGATACCATGTCAGCATTCCATGAATAGCTAAAATAGCCAAAGACATAGATTTAGCATTAAACTTGATGATATCAAAAATAGCATCACAGATAAAATGATTAGCATGTTGAAGCAAACGAACAATGCTATGCAAATCAGAGTCTTTTTCCCATTGTGCTAAGCTATCCAACCAAAAAGTTGATGCAGCCGCAACATCAGCCATAAAAATAGCAGGTCTGAGAATATAGCCAGAATGCAAATAAGCTTTCCTTAGATAAGATTCAATTTTCCTATCTAAAGGATCCATAAAAGAAGTACTATCTTCCATAGGAATAGTAGTACGTTTAGCAAGAGTAGAAATAGCCCCATTAGCCTTAGGGACTTTTCCCCAAAACTCTAATTTAGCCACTGGCAAAGGATACAACTTTTTAAACCTTGAAGAAGGAAAAAAAGAAGTACCAGGCTTAGACCATTCCTTAGCAATCACATCAGAAATAGCATCAGGAACAGGAAAAACTTTAGGAGTAGTCACAGGAGGTATATAGACATAATTTAAATGTTTACTGGATTTATTATCAAGAGGACCAGACTCCTCAATATCCAAAGTTATCAACAATTCTTTTAACAAAGAACAAATATACTCAATCTTAAAAAGATAAAATAATGTATCAGTGTCAATGTCTGTAGTAAGATCTTCTGAATCAGAGAGATCCTCATCAGAGGAGGATATATCAGTATGTTGTCGTCATTACAAGTTTCATCAGTATTATGAGAAGTTTTAAAAGACCTTTTATGTTTATTTGAAGGTTGTATAGCAGCCATAGCCTTCTGTATCGCAGCAGCAATATAATTTTTCATATCAACAGGGATATCATGTACTTTAGATGTTGAAGGAACAACAGCTACTGTACTAGCACTAATAAAAACCTTTTCTGCATGCAAAAGCTTATCATGACAACTGTTACACACTACAGCTGGAGATATAATCTCCACTAGCTTACAACAGATACACTTAGCTTTGGTAGAACTGTGTTCAGACAGCATGGTTCCTACAGCAGCTTCTGAGACAGGATCAGATTGAGACATCTTGTAAAATGTAAAATAAAAAATAAAATTTAAACAGAAATATCTTATTTCCACATATAGCAGTTTCAGGAATGGGAAAAAATGCAAATGCTAAAATTGGCAAAAAAACAAAAAACAAATAGCATAGCCCTCTCAGCATAAAGAAGGCAATGAGCATATAGGAAGTGAGGTAAAATAAAACTAAATTTTTTGGCGCCAAGTATGATGGACGACACAAAAGGAAGTTGAGAACAACCTAGCGTCAACTAAGATGCAGGAAATGACGAACTTGCGTCACTACAGATGCACATTCACGCAAAAAATATTCTCAATCCAAGAATGACGCAATAAATAACAGCATTTTGCGCCCTCGCAAGCCTAATTTTCCCACAAGTTTCAAAGAAAAAACAAGTCAAATTGAAAAAAAGACTATACCACAGGTAAGACAAATTTCCTAAAACATGATTCCCATAACGAAACTGTTAGACTGCAAAGGGAAATACACATAGACCTGACTCATAGCAAATATAAGTAAAATACATATATTTAAAACTTTATACATAAAGTGCCAAACCATAGCTGAGAATGTCTTAAATAATGATACATACTTACTGAAAGACACCCATCCACATATAGCAGATAGCCAAACCAGTACTGAAAGCTATCAGCAGAAGTAATGGAATATAAGAGTATATCGTCAATCTGAAAAGGGAGGTAGGAGATGAATCCCTACGACCGATAACAGATAACCCTTGAAAAGATTTCCTGCGAGGAAAACCATAAAATCAAACAGGCGATACACTCTTCACATCCCTCTGACAAACACTGTACTCTGAGAGGAATTGGGCTTCAGAATGCTTTGAAGCGCTTATCACAGAAGAAATCATAAAAATCAAGCACAAACTTACTTCACCACCTCCATAGGAGGCAAAGTTTGTAAAACTGAATTGTGGGTGTGGTGAGGGGTGTATTTATAGGCATTTTGAGGTTTGGGAAACTTTGTCCCTCCTGGTAGGATTGTATATCCCATACGTCACTAGCTCATGGACTCTTGCCAATTACATGAAAGAAATTTAGTTTTAAATTTGCATGCTCTATCTGAATCATGAACATTTAATTTGACTTTAAGACTCTGTGCTGACCTTTCATTTCCAACCCTAGGCTAAGACTTATCAAGCAGCAGATTCTGCATTAATTCCCCATCGTTTCTGGTCCACCAGAAACAGATGTTAACTTCTCCGCCACCTTTTATGTGGCGGACTGAAATCATCTCAATCCGAACCGATCTGGAAGATTGAAGACCCCTGCTGGTGGCCGATTGGCTGCCAGTGAGCAGGAGGCAGCATTGCAAAGCATTTCACTAGAAATACTTGTGCAATAATAAATGCCAACAGTGTATGCTGTTGGCATTTAGCGAGGTCCAGCAGACATGGTTTGTTACAGTGAATCATGTCTGCTCGCCTCTTGTTAAATTAATCCTTTTAGTTAACTTCTATTAAAAAAAAATCATTGATTATTCAACTTTACTCTTTTGGCATCCACGATTTACTGGAAAACAAATTAAATGTCCATTAACCAAGAGTTCCTGGGGAGTAAAAGTAATTTAATAAAGATTTAGCAATTGTTTGCCATTGAGTATATGTGAGGAATAAATATATACAAAAAATTTCTGACATATGCATTAAAGCTTACAGCTCTGATCACTTCCAGAGTCAACAGAAAAAGCTTTCTGTTCTCAATTTGAATACCATATTGAATTCAACACAATTATGATATATATTTTAGACCAACAGCATTAGACCCTCCTTAGTCAAACCTTTTTGCAAACGTCATTCCTAAAAATCGTCTCCTTCCTTAAGAGACTGCTTATACAATACAATACCTTGACTGTACTGAGCAAATTGCCAATGTCTGAGTCTAGTGAAACAGAAACTTTCAATTGGTATAAACCAGTATTTCTCTGGGAAAACTGATCTTTTCAGCCAATTTCCTTTTTCTTTTTGAT
Organism: Bombina bombina; assembly: GCF_027579735.1. Taxonomy (NCBI): domain Eukaryota; kingdom Metazoa; phylum Chordata; class Amphibia; order Anura; family Bombinatoridae; genus Bombina; species Bombina bombina. Next base: position 129,952,872 of record NC_069508.1, on the reverse strand, counting down.
TTGCTCTTTAAATCCCACAGAATGTCTGAGTGTGAGCAAAATGCACTGCATCTTTTTAGAATTACGTTTACTGCAGCTAGTAACCATCTTCCATATTGTCATTGCTCAGTTGTTAGGCTTATAGGTTAAACTATTTTTGTCTTTGCTTTGAGGCCAATACATTTATAATTACTATGATAATCAATTATCACTCACCTCTACAAAATTAAAAAACTCTTAAAGGATAGCAAAAATGTACAATGCTAAAGAGATGTTGGCCTAGATTCATTAAAGGTACATTAAACTCTAAGCACATTTTAAATGCATAGTATTGAGGTTATTCCCTGCCCCCTCTAGTCATGAGTGCCGCCATGTTTAAATCTATCTTTCACTACATTCCAGTACTGATGTGTTTGCACATGTGCAGCAGCTTTCCTTCATATACTTGTTGTGTTACCTAAATTAAAAAATGTCAGCACCCATAATCAGAGGAAGGTGATGGAATGTATTTAGTGTCCCTTTAAAACCTGTTTATGAAAACAATGTGTTGTGGGGAATAAAACTTGCTGAAAACATCACAGTCGTATGGTGAGATATATAATCAATGGAGTGGCCAGAAATGGAAGTTAAGAAGTAGCGGTGGCGGAAATGATCCCAATCTGGGGATGGCCTTGCACAAGCATTTCACTAGAAATGCTTGTGCAATGTTAAATGCCGACAGCGTATGCTGTCAGCATTTAGCGATGTTGAGTGGACATGATTTGCTACAGCAAATCATGTCTGTTCGACCCTACACAAATGTACCCCATAAATCAGGGGTCGCCAACCTTTCGGACTTCAGGGACCACTAAACTCACAATTTTGAATCCCGTGGACCACTAACATGATTTTTTTTTAAAAGATACAAACCTCTATAATGTATATATATATATATATATATATATATATATATATATATATATATATATATATATATATATATATATATATATATATACAGGGAGTGCAGAATTATTAGGCAAATGAGTATTTTGACCACATCATCCTCTTTATGCATGTTGTCTTACTCCAAGCTGTATAGGCTCGAAAGCCTACTACCAATTAAGCATATTAGGTGATGTGCATCTCTGTAATGAGAAGGGGTGTGGTCTAATGACATCAACACCCTATATCAGGTGTGCATAATTATTAGGCAACTTCCTTTCCTTTGGCAAAATGGGTCAAAAGAAGGACTTGACAGGCTCAGAAAAGTAAAAAATAGTGAGATATCTTGCAGAGGGATGCAGCACTCTTAAAATTGCAAAGCTTCTGAAGCGTGATCATCGAACAATCAAGCGTTTCATTCAAAATAGACAACAGGGTCGCAAGAAGCGTGTGGAAAAACCAAGGCGCCAAATAACTGCCCATGAACTGAGAAAAGTCAAGCGTGCAGCTGCCAAGATGCCACTTGCCACCAGTTTGGCCATATTTCAGAGCTGCAACATCACTGGAGTGCCCAAAAGCACAAGGTGTGCAATACTCAGAGACATGGCCAAGGTAAGAAAGGCTGAAAGACGACCACTACTGAACAAGACACACAAGCTGAAACGTCAAGACTGGGCCAAGAAATATCTCAAGACTGATTTTTCTAAGGTTTTATGGACTGATGAAATGAGAGTGAGTCTTGATGGGCCAGATGGATGGGCCGTGGCTGGATTGGTAAAGGGCAGAGAGCTCCAGTCCGACTCAGACGCCAGCAAGGTGGAGGTGGAGTACTGGTTTGGGCTGGTATCATCAAAGATGAGCTTGTGGGGCCTTTTCGGGTTGAGGATGGAGTCAAGCTCAACTCCCAGTCCTACTGCCAGTTTCTGGAAGACACCTTCTTCAAGCAGTGGTACAGGAAGAAGTCTGCATCCTTCAAGAAAAACATGATTTTCATGCAGGACAATGCTCCATCACACGCGTCCAAGTACTCCACAGCGTGGCTGGCAAGAAAGGGTATAATAGAAGAAAATCTAATGACATGGCCTCCTTGTTCACCTGATCTGAACCCCATTGAGAACCTGTGGTCCATCATCAAATGTGAGATTTACAAGGAGGGAAAACAGTACACCTCTCTGAACAGTGTCTGGGAAGCTGTGGTTGCTGCTGCACGCAATGTTGATAGTGAACAGATCAAAACACTGACAGAATCCATGGATGGCAGGCTTTTGAGTGTCCTTGCAAAGAAAAGTGGCTATATTTGTCACTGATTTGTTTTTGTTTTGTTTTTGAATGTCAGAAATGTATATTTGTGAATGTTGAGATGTTATATTGGTTTCACTGGTAAAAATAAATAATGGGTATATATTTGTTTTTTGTTAAGTTGCCTAATAATTATGCACAGTAATAGTCACCTGCACACACAGATATCCCCCTAAAATAGCTATAACTAAAAACAAACTAAAAACTACTTCCAAAAATATTCAGCTTTGATATTAATTAGTTTTTTGGGTTCATTGAGAACATGGTTGTTGTTCAATAATAAAATTAATCCTCAAAAATACAACTTGCCTAATAATTCTGCACTCCCTGTATATATAGTCACACACACACACATACTGTACATAACTAGTATAGCCATAGCTAAGTTTACATTATGTATATATTCACACATTTTTAGGAATTCATTTTTGGAATTAACTAACTGAATGACAGAACTGAGAGAATACTTCCAAATGACAGATGAACGGTGAGTGGAAACAGAGAGGCAGAAAGTGGGGAAAAAAGAATTGTGTTTAAAAGGACTTCCAAGTTACCTCCTCAGTTAGGAATTATTCAAAACTACTTATGATCATGGACAGACAATGGAATCATAAATTAAGTTTATATCAGAAAGCTCTCAATATGGATGTTTGCTAACCATGACTGATGTTACTGGTAATTACTATAATACTGGTGGGATATGGCTGATCTGCTGGATGGCAATTACTGGAATTCAGGTGGAATGGCTTGTGCACAGGAAAAAGATGGAGGAGAGGAAGACAAACAGTGATGTAAGTCCATCTGAAGGAATTAGGAAAACTACTACAAAGAGACAGGTAAAGGGAAGAAAATAAATGAAATATCAGAAAAAAAAATGTTTAAGATTTTCTTTTTTCATATACTTTAATTCCACTATTTCAATTCAAGACTATACCAACCTCTGCTGGCTTTAGAATGGAAGCATCTTCCTCCGAGCAGCCCGCCTGGCAGAATTAAAAATACAATCTAGCTACCCAAGTTGTGCAATACTACGCAACGTGTGTAGGGAGATTGTAATTTAACTCCTTCTCCGACGGTTTTCACTGATGTCCAACCAGGTGGTGACACCATCAGAGGAGATTAAATTCCTGCTTGATGGTGTCAAGGACCACCAACATCTTCTCATGGACCACCAGTGGTCCATGGACCACTGGTTGGCGACCGCTGCCATAGATGTTTTAAAAAAATAAATAATTAAAATGAGAAAAAAGAATAAACCCTCTATAAAATACCCCACTTTATAAAATACTCAAAATAAATTCTTTAAAAAGTAAAATAAGATTGAAATAAAAATAAAATTAAAAAAGATTTCCTTGTCAACGTGATACAAGAATGAGTAATTTTTACTAAAACAATCAATGATGTAACAAGTAGAAAAATAATGTGTTAAGATCATACTGTAGCTCACCACACTGCAGTAAATAGAGAGGAAAACCAAAAATACATATTAAACACAGTTTAATTTTTTTTTTCATCTATTTGTCTTTCTGTTTGTCCCTCTATCTGTCTCTCTGTCTGTCTCTCTGTCTGTCTCTCTGTCTCTCTGCCTGTCTCTCTATCTCTCTCTCTGTCTCCCTGTCAATCTGTCTGTCTATCCGTCTGTCTGTCTGTCTATCTCTGTCTGTCTGTCTATCTGCCTCTATCTATCTGCCTTGGTCTGTCTGTCTGTGCCTATTCATCTATCTATCCATCAAAAAGATTGCAAATACCATAAAAAAGTCACATTTAACAAAAAAGAATGTATTTTAATGTAGGAAAGACAGTTCATCAGAAAAACTACTGAAGTTTTACACACTCAGTAATATGTACAAATTGCTACCTGCATTGCAGAGAATGTCCAAAAAATAGCCAATTATTAATGACAGCGCACACAAATACAGTTTATTGGTCATTATATACTGCTTGTGTGGCCAACTAATGTGCAGAAATGCTGCAATTCCTCAACAATTTGTCAACTTAATCTATGTAAAATTAAACTGTTCATAAATGATAATACTTTATAAACTAACACCTAGATTATGAGTTTTGCATTAGAGACTGTGCGGTGCTAACAAGCAGTTTATGCTCACCGCTCACTTACAGACAGCGCTGGTATTACGAGTTTTTACAAACCAGACAAGAAGTGAGCGTTGAGCAAAATTTTTCTCATTACCGCACTCCAATACCAGCGCTGCTTACGTTAGCGGTGAGCTGGTGTAACGTGCTCGTGCACGATTTCCCCATAGGAATCAACGGGGAGAGCCGGCTGAAAAAAAGTCTAACACCTGCAAAAAAGCAGCGTAAAGCTCCTTAACGCAGCCCCATTGATTCCTATGGGGAAATACATTTTATGTCTACACCTAACACCCTAACATGAACCCCGAGTCTAAACACCCCTAATCTTACACTTATTAACCACTAATCTGCCGCCCCCGACATCGCCGAACCCTACATTAGATTTATTAACCCCTACTCTGCTGCCCCCAATGTCGCCGCCACCTACCTACACTTATTAACCCCTAATCTGCCGCCCCCAACGTCGCCACCACTATAATAAACATTTTAACCCCTAAACTGCCACACTCCCGCCTCGCAAACATTAGTTAAATATTATTAACCCCTAATCTGCCGGCCCTAACATCGCCACCACCTACCTACATTTATTAACCCCTAATCTGCCACCCCCAACATCGTCGCCACTATACTAAATGTATTAACCCCTAAACCTAAGTCTAACCCTAACACCCCCTAACTTAAATATAATGATGTCATCCAAGATGGCGTCCCTTCAATTCCGATTGGCTGATAGAATTCTATCAGCCAATCGGAATTAAGGTAGAAAAAATCCTGTTGGCTGATGCAATCAGCCAATAGGATTGAAGTTCAACCCTATTGGCTGACGCAATCAGCCAATAGGATTGAGCTGGCATTCTATTGGCTGTTCTAATCAGCCATTAGAATGCAAGCTCAATCCTATTGGCTGATTGCATCAGCCAATAGGATTTTTTCTACCTTAATTCCGATTGGCTGATAGAATTCTATCAGCCAATCAGAATTAAAGGGACGCCATCTTGGATGACGTCATTTAAAGGAACCTTCATTCAGTCTTAGCAGTCAGATGAAGAGGATACTCCGCGTCAGATGTCTTGAAGATGGACCCGCTCCGCGCCGGATGGATGGATGAAGATAGAAGATGCCGTCTGGATGAAGACTTCTGCCCGTCTGGAGGACCACTTCGCCCGGCTTAGATGAAGACTTCTCCCGGCTTCTTTGAGGACTTCGGCCCAGTTGGATGAAGACTTCTCCCGGTAAGGTGCTCTTCAATGGGTTAGTGTTAGGTTTTTTAAGGGGGTATTGGGTGGGTTTTAGAGTAGGGTTGGTTGTGTGGGTGGTGGGTTTTAATGTTGGGGGGGATTTGTAATTTTTTTTCAGGTAAAAGAGCTGATTACTTTGGGGCAATGCCCCGCAAAAGGTCCTTTTAAGGGCTATTTGTAATTTAGTGTAGGTTAGGGCTTTTTTTATTTTTGGGGGGCTTTTTATTTTGTTAGGGGGATTAGATTAGGTGTAATTAGTTAAAAAATCTTGTAATTTGTTTATTATTTTCTGTAATTTAGTGGGGGTTTTTTGTACTTTAGATACTTTTATTTAATTGTATTTAATTTAGGGAAATAATTTAATTATAGTGTAGTGTTAGGTGCAATTGTAACTTTTTAGGTTTTATTTTACAGGTAACTTTGTATTTATTTTAGCTTGGTAGTTATTAAATAGTTAATAACTATTTAATAACTATTCTACCTAGTTAAAATAAATACAAACTTGCCTGTAAAATAAAAATAAATCCTAAGCTAGCTACAATGTAACTATTAGTTATATTGTAGCTAGCTTAGGGTTTATTTTATAGGTAAGTATTTAGTTTTAAATAGGAATTATTTAGTTAATGATAGGAATTTTTATTTAGATTTCTTTTAATTATATTGAAGTTAGGGGGTGTTAGGGTTAGGGTTAGACTTAGATTTAGGGGTTAATAATGTTAGTATAGTGGCGGCGACATTGGGGGAAGCAGATTAGGGTTTAATAAATGTAGGTAGGTGTCGGCGATGTTAGGCACAGCAGATTAGGGGTTAATAATATTTAACTAATGTTTACGCGATTGGAGTGCGGCGGTTTAGGGGTTAATATGTTTATTATAGTGGCGGCGATGTCCGGTTTGTCAGATTAGGGGTTAAAAGTTTTATTTTAGTGTTTGCTATGTGGGAGGGCCTCAGTTTAAGGGTTAATATGTAGTTTATGGGTGTTAGTGTACTTTTTAGCACTTTAGTTAAGAGTTTTATGCTACGGCGTTGTAGTGTAAAACTCTTAACTACTGACTTTAAAATGCGGTACCAGTCTTGACAGGAGAGGGTGTACCGCTCACTTTTTGGCAGACTCGTAATACCGGGGCTATGCAAGTCCCATTGAAAAAAGAGGATACGCAATTTACGTAAGTGGATTTGCGGTATTTCCAAGTCTGGCCAAAAAAGTGAGCGGTCCACCTGTAGCTGCAAGACTCGTAATACCAGCGGGCGTTAAAAAGCAGCGTTAGGACCTCTTAATGCTGCTTTTTAAACCTAACACACAACTCGTAATCTAGCCGTTAAAATACATAAAAAGGTCTTATGTACTATTTGGTAATATGGTCTGAATGAATAAATTAAGCATCCTCCTATGGTCTAGATTAGGAGTGGAGCAGTTAAATTCAATTGTGCTTGAGCGAACGTGTTTACAGTATGTTTAATAATTTGTAAGAATTTTTATTACATATTATGGTTTAACTCATTTCTTTCAATTCCTGTCATTCAGAATTTACAAACTTTGGAAAATATTAGGGTTGCACCGATACCATTTTTTTATGACTGAGTACAAGTACCGATACTTGTTTTCAAATACTCGCCGATACCAATTACCGATACTTTTTTTTTTTAATGTCATGTGACAGTTTACCAAGCACAATACAGACTAATTATTTAAGATTCCTTCTTTATAATTATAAAGGGCTGTAATTCAAAATACATTATGAAATAATAAAGTTCACTGAACATGTTTATAAATAAAAAATATTACAATAAAATATTAAATTTAAAGCGGTGATACAATTGGGTTGTAGGGCTGTTATATAACATCAATTTGACATTTGTATGGTGGTTCGACTCTAAGTTGAACAGTCTTTCACTTTCCACACTACTGCATGGGGCAGAAAGATATTTTTGGGCCATTTTAGCCAGAGCTGGAAATCTGTTTATTAACTGCCCAGTACTTCAGGGGTTTGTCTGAACGAGGTACAGTGATCTCTCCTACAATAATACAAATAACAGCAATTTGTTTTGGCAGAACAATAGTAAACAATTTTTAGTTTAGTCTCCACTCCAGTTTAAAATGAAATGGGAACATGCAGTTTGAAAAAAAACACCACAAGATAACATATGGGTAGGAAGTGGAGGTATCGGTTTAAGTATCGGTGCATTTGCACGAGTACAAGTACTCATGCAAATACTTGGTATCGGTACCGATACCGATACTAGTATCGGTATCGGTGCATCCCTAGAAAATATCTTCCTTTTTTACATAGAGATGCTCAGGTGATATTTTCCTGTCAGCTGTTTACAGTTATACTGCATCACTTTCAAGTTATTTAGCATATGAGTATTAAGTTCCTTTAAATAGACAGTAAACACCTTCGCCTAGATTTAGAGTTCTGCGTTAGCCGTCCAAACCAGCGTTAGGGGGTCCTAACGCTGGTTTTTACCGCCTGCTGGTATTTGGAGTCAGTCAGAAAACGGTCTAACGCTCACTTTCCAGCCGCAACTTTTCCATACCGCAGATCCCCCTACGCCAATTGAGTATCCTATCTTTTCAATGGGATCTTTATTTAGAGTCTTGGCTGAAGTGAGCATTAGAAATCTAACGACAAGACTCCAGCCGCAGAGAAAAGCCAGGAGTTAAGAGCTTTCTGGGCTAACGCCGGTTCATAACCACTCTTAACCACTGTGCTCTAAAGTACACTAACACCCATAAACTACCTATGCACCCCTAAACCGAGGTCCCCCCACACCGCCGCCACCTACATTATCCGTATGTACCCCTAATCTGCTGCCCTTAACATCGCCGACCCCTACATAATATTTATTAACCCCTAATCTGCCCCCCCAATGTCGCTGCTACCTACCTACAATTATTAACCCCTAATCTGCCAACCGGACCTCACCGCTACTATAATAAATGTATTAACCCCTAATCCGCCTCACTCCCGCCTCAAAAACCCTATAATAAATAGTATTAAACCCTTAATCTGCCCTCCCTAACATCGCCGACACCTAACTTCAAGTATTAACCCCTAATCTGCCCCCCCCAATGTCGCCGCTACCTACCTACAATTATTAACCCATAATCTGCCGACCCGACCTCGCCGCTACTCTAATAAATGTATTAACCCCTAAAGCTAAGTCTAACCCTAACACCCCCCTAAGTTATGCATGATGCATGATTAAGAGGCATTGGCCTCGAAACGTCGCTATTTTGTCCTAATAAAGAAATTTTCTAGCATTGGAGAGCTGTGGACATTTTCATTCTACTATACACATTTTTGGTGAAGTGGCAGTTCACCTGTCTTCACGAGCACTCCTGTCCTCTAGTGCTGTTCCACATTGAACTGTTTCATTACCCCCCTAAGTTAAATATAATTTTATTCTAACGAAATAAAATAATTCTTATTAAATAAATTATTCCTATTTAAAGCTAAATACTTACCTGTAAAATAAACCCTAATATAGCTACAATATAACGAATAATTATATTGTAGCTATTTTAGGATTTATATTTATTTTACAGGCAACTTTGTATTTATTTTAACTAGGTACAATAGCTATTAAATAGTTAATAACTATTGAATAGCTACCTAGTTAAAATAATTACAAAATGACCTGTAAAATAAATCCTAACCTAAGTTACAATTAAACCTAACACTACACTATCAATAAATTAATTAAATAAACTATCTACAATTATCTACAATTAAATCAACTAAACTAAATTACCAAAAAAAAACCCACTAAATTACAAAAAATAAAAAAGTTTACAAGAATTTTAAACTAATTACACCTACTCTAAGCCCCCTAAAAAAATAACAAAGCCCCCCAAAATAAAAAAATGCCCTACCCTATTCTAAAATAAAAATTGTAAAGCTCTTTTACCTTACCAGCCCTTAAAAGGGCCTTTTGCGGGGCATGCCCCAAAGAAAACAGCTCTTTTGCATTTAAATAAACATACAATACCCCCCCCCAACATTACAACCCACCACCCACATACCCCTAATCTAACCCAAACCCCCCTTAAATAAACCTAACACTAAGCCCCTGAAGATCTCCCTACCTTGTCTTCACCACGCCGGGTATCACTGATCCGTTCAGAAGAGGGTCCGAAGTTTTCATCCTATCCGGCAAGAAGAGCTCCTCCAGAGGGTCCAAAGTCTTCCTCCTATCCGGGCAGAAGAGTACATCTGGGCCGGCAGACATCTTCATCCAAGCGGCATCTTCTATCTTCTTCCATCCGGCGCGGAGCGGGACCATCTACAAGCAGCCGACGCGGAGCCATCCTTCTTCACCGACGGACTAACAACGAATGAAGGTTCCTTTAAGGGACGTCATCCAAGATGGCGTCCCTCGAATTCTGATTGGCTGATAGGATTCTATCAGCCAATCGGAATTAAGGTAGGAAAAATCTGATTGGCTGATTGAATCAGCCAATCAAGTTCAATCCGATTGGCTGATCCAATCAGCCAATCAGATTGAGCTTGCATTCTATTGGCTGTTCCGATCATTGATTTAATTGTGGATAATTGTAGATAGTTTATTTAATTAATTTATTGATAGTGTAGTGTTAGGTTTAATTGTAACAGGTTAGGATTTATTTTACAGGTAATTTTGTAATTATTTTAACTAGGTAACTATTAAATAGTTATTAACTATTTAATAGCTATTTTCCCTAGTTAAAATAAATACAAAGTTGCCTGTAAAATAAATATAAATCCTAAAATAGCTACAATATAATTATTATTTATATTGTAGCTATATTAGGGTTTATTTTACAGGTAAGTATTTAGCTTTAAATAGGAATAATTTATATAATAAGAATTATTTTATTTCGTTAGAATAAAATTATATTTAACTTAGGGGGGTGTTAGTGTTAGGGTTAGACTTAGCTTTAGGGGTTAATACATTTATTAGAGTAGCGGTTAGGTCCGGTCGGCAGATTAGGGGTTAATAATTGTAGGTAGGTGGCAGCGACATTGGGGGCGTCAGATTAGGGGTTAATAAATATAATATAGGGGTCGGCGGTGTTAGGGGCAGCAGATTAGGGCTACATAGGGATAACGTAAGTTGCGGCGGTGAACGAAGCGGCAGATTAGGTGTTAAAAAAATATGCAGGGGTCAGCGATAGCAGGGGCGGCAGATTAGAGGTTAATAAGTGTAAGGTTAGGGATGTTTAGACTCGGGGTACATGTTAGGGTGTTAGGTGCAGACTTCGGAAGTGTTTCCCCATAGGAAACAATGGGGCTGCGTTAGGAGCTGAACGCTGCTTGTTTACAGGTGTTAGGTTTTTTTTCAGCTCAAAATGCCCCATTGTTTGGGGGAATCGTGCACGAGCATGTTTTTGAAGCTGGCCGCGTCCGTAAGCACCGCTGGTATTGAGAGTTGCAGTGGCGGTAAATATGCCTGTACGCTCTTTTTTTGGAGCCTAACGCAGCCCTTCTGTGAACTCTAAATACCAGTGGTATTTAAAAGGTGCGGGGGAAAAAAGCACGCATAGCTAACGCACCCCTTTGGCCGCAGAACTCTAAATCTAGGCGCTTGTAATTACAAGACAGTTCTGTTGTGTTACTACAGAATAACATATCAACCAAGTATTAATGTTTTTAATACAAATTACCTTTCTGCTGCAATTATTTTTCGTTAGCCAAACTTCACCCACTATTTGCCTAATTTGTCAGAGCCAATCTGGGCTTTAGTCCTCAGACAATAAGACTAGTCACAGTCCTTCCTACATTTAGCATAAAATGCATTGTTTTGCACTTGTTCTCTGATAAAGCCAGTTAGGGACAAATTTGTAGCAGGGCTAGCCTTGAAAAAGTCAGTAGGGTGCATTTCAATTAGAAATTGCTCAATTTTCAGTGTTAAAGTGAAGGTCAGTTTTGATAAATTTGTGCCCGGTTTTTAATAATCCTATTTAAAACAAGGGCACTTTAATTCATCAAAATTGACATTTCACAATTTTCTTCAAAAACTTACCTTTTAATCCTGGCAGCAGCTCTAACGATTCCCCCGGCCGTCGGAAGCCTCTGCAGACGTCAGAAATGACAAATCCGGCTTCCTCCAATCACAGCTTTTCCCGGGGGAATCTTGGCCTGATGCCACAACGTGATTTAAGGAAGCTGGATTCGTCATTTTGGACCCGCGAAGACGGCTTGCGACGGGCGGAGGAAGTGCTGGAGCGGCTGCCAGGATTAAAAGGTAAGTTTTTGAAGAAAACAAGTGAAATGTCAATTTTGATGAATTAAAGTGCCCTTGTTTTTAATAGGATTTTTAAAAACCGGGCACAAATTCATCAAAATTGACCTTCACTTTAATTACATGAAAAGGGTGCAAAATAAATAGCACATATTTTAAAAGTTCTTTCATTAGGCATAACCAAAAATGTATTTACAAATCTCAAATTGTTTACTGTGCTTTTATTTAAATGAAACCAGCACTGTAGAGTCAATGTACAAGTTCATAAATTCTGAATTAAAGGAGTTGAAAGAAATGAGTTAAACAATAATATGTAATAAAAATTCTTACGAATTATTAAATATACTGTAAAAAATATTCTAAATAATCTGTCTGTATCTCTCTATCTATCTCTCTATCTATCGAGGCAGACAGGCAGACAGATAGATAGCTAGCTAGACAGACAGACAGAAATAAAGCCTGTTTATTCATGATAGAAAATATTCAATGATCTCCATTTTACATGTTTAAGTAGAAAAAAATGACAAAGTGACTGTTGTACAAGGAACTGTTCAACTGTAGTGGTGTTGAGCACACTTTAGTTATGATCATAAAACAATTCAAAAAGTTTATTTTTTCAATATAAAATCATCTGGAGTCAGAACAATATAAACAAACATGGTAAAATGATTCACACAAGAAAAAGTGCTTACTCACAGATCTAGCAGAAGATATAACTGGAAACATGAACCTGGCTGCGAACCTTGTCCAAATGCTGTGTAAACAAATATTCTCTATAGTAGAGGTACATCAACTGCCAAGCAAGAATTTAGGGTTTTCTTAACTGAGCACACATGTTTTGATTTAAAAATAACTGAGTCACATGTCAACATCTCCTAACTGTCCATTGTGGTATGAGAGTATTGTCACATCTGTAGCTCTTACCTACTTCATAAATGTCTTGGATTCACAAAGCACCCAATCTGTTCGTGGATATAATCTGGACATTCTGAGAGGTATGTATTAACCAGTTGTGATTTTCAAATGACCACTAAATAGAGTACAATTGCATAATCATCAAATACATAATAAAATACAAATGAGTAGTTACTTCCATTTTCCCTGCCCCCTGTATCATGTGACAGCTGCCAGCCATTCACAAAATGAATAGACATATATACTAGTAACTCTTGTACATAATCAGTATGAGTCAGTGCCTCCCAAATTGTGCATATAAAAAGATTGTGCACATTTTGATTATGGAAGTAAATTGTAAAGTTTTTTTTTTAATGGCACACTCTGACCTCTATTTTTCAAGATCTGACAGTGCGGATCAGGTCCGCCAGACCTCGCTGAATACTGAGAGCAATATGCTCTCCATATTCAGCATTGCACCAGCAGCTCACAAGAGCTGCTGGTGCAACGCCGCCCCCTGCAGACTCGCGGCCAATGGGCCGCCAGCAGGGGGGGTGTCAATCAACCCGATTATACTCGATTGGGTTTATTTCCGGTGATGTCTGTCCGCTTGCTCAGAGCAGGCAGATAGGTTATGGAGCAGTGGTCTTTGTGACCGCTGCTTCATAACTGCTGTTTCTGGCGAGTCTGAAGACTTGCCAGAAACATGGGCCGTCAAGCTCTTTTCGGAGTTTGATAGATAGGCCCCTCTATCTCAATGATGGGCAACTTCCTAACACATAAGGGTTGAAGATCATTATTTTAGAAGATTTATGACTACACACAAATAATAATTTTCCTAAAAATGTACAGTAGCATTGGGCCTGATTTAGGTAAGATTGGAGAGTACCCTCTATCCGCTGTTCCAGAGGGTTCTTTTGAGTTGGCCACTTTGTTTTGCCACCACCAGAATTTCCCAAAGCACAGTTTTATTTCCTCTTTTTCCTGGGGCCAAGAAAACTATGGCACATGTTTTAGTTTGCTTTTCCCCAGGGGCCACAAAATATAGTGCCCCTAGTCAAAAAGTATAATCTTCTTCGATGTAATCAATGACTCCAGACTAGTCATCAGAATGTCATGTTATGTCTCAGGATATCATGTGAGAGCCTCATTGTCTGGAACAGTTGCTTTAAAGGAAGATTAGTAGAAGCCATAATGATTGAAAATGAAAACAAATTTATTTAAACAACAAAATACTTTGTTTAAGCAAATACTTAAATATGCTACTCAGGTATGTTAAGACCACATACAGCAGGAGTGAAAATAAAGAAAACTAGTAAGCAGAGATGCAGATTCAAAAAGGAAAGTCTTTCTCTTGGTAATAACTGAAATGTAAGATTTGCACAAGGCAGAAAACAACTTGCAAACTGGTAACAGGTTTAAAGGTAAAGTCTCTCTCCTTGTAATTGCTGAGTGCAGGAATTACACAATGCAGGAAACAACTTGCAAACTGGTAACAGGTTTGAAGGTAAAGTCTCTCTCCTTGTAATTGCTGAGTGCAGGAATTGCACAATGCAGGAAACAACTTGCAAACTGGTAACAGGTTTAAAGGTAAAGTCTCTCTCCTTGTAATTGCTGAGTGCAGGAAATGCACAAGGCAGGAAACAAACTTGAAGATTGGTAACAGGTTTAAAGGTAAAGGCTTTCTCCTGGTAATACCTTGTAAACAGGTGCAAAGGAAATCTTTCCCATGGCAATGGCCAAGTGCAGGAATTGCATAAAGCAGGAAACAAACTTGTAGATTGGTAACAGGTTTAAAGGTAAAGGCTTTCTCCTGGTAATACCTTGTAAACAGGTGCAAAGGAAATCTTTCTCCAAAGAAATACAGGAAACAGGTTCTGACTTGACAAAACAGATCCAATGTGAAGACACAAATGCAGACTAAAAGCCATCCTTAAATAGGGAGGTTTTGCACAGGGTTGGTTCTGATTAATTCCAGAATTGAGAACACCTGTGTGTTGCACAGGTGTAATAACAAGTAAGGCAAATAGTTATTTATCAGATCTTTTAAGATCCATGCTATTGCTAGAACTGGCTGTGGCTCAACATGTAAGCAAACAGAAATAGCAACCACAGAGCCACAGGTTCAAATCCCCACACAGCCCTTCTTAGCAGAATGCCTCCTAGACCTTTTCTTTTTCTTTTTCGTCTGGAGGCTTGGTTCATGACAGATGCCCCCTCCAAAGAGCGCACTCTGGGCGCTCAAAGCATGTTCAAACATCTGAAGGTGGGATTTACGAACAAGTGTTCCATTTGAAGCCCTAATACAATCAGATGGAATGGATTCTTTGCTTGGAACAGCTGCCTGAGATTGGGGACCCTTAGAAGATATCCCTGTAGGCATAACAAGAGCTGAAAAACCAAGACAGTTTTGATTTAGAGGTTCCTGATTATACCCAGCAGCTTGCAATGGACTGGCTGATGGGCAGGGTACCTCCGGGTAGGAAAAGACCTCTCCTTCAGAGTCAAGGAATTCGTTATCTGGGTCATATCTGCCTGATGGGTAGAGTACCTCCGGGTAAGGTATGACCTCTCCTTCGGTATGACCTCTCCTTCAGAGTCCAGGAATTCATTTTCTGTGTCATTTATATCCAATTCAACCATCTCATCCAATTCTTTCTCAGTCAATGAGTAGCTGGGTGAAGGTGGTACAAGGAGGTGTGGATCTTTAGAATTGGCAGAGTCTGATTCAGCTGGAAGGTTTGTCACTTTTATGTCTGATGAGCGACTTTTGTTAGCTGGATCTCCAGCCAGGGCAGAAACAAGGTAATGTGCAGGATTTCCAGGAGGTATTTTTGCAGAGTTCCCCAATGTGGTTGATGCAGAAACAGATGCAGTGGTATGGGTAATGGATGTAGTTGGAGTTGTACTCCCAATGACCATCTGTTTCAAATCAGGTACCATTTCTTGAAGCGTGTTAGAAACGGTTGTTTGTAGAATTGATGTATTCTCAGTAGCTGGATCCTCTCCAGGAGTATCTTTAAGTTTGCTAGTGGAAGAATAATTTGTTCCCTTAAGATCAGAGACCATTTTAAACTTGGCTATATCTCGACTTGATCCTCTAGGGGGTCTTACTGGACACCCTGTGATGTGGTGACCAGTTCCCCCACAATAGAAACAGAGGTTAAGCTGTCTTCGCCGAATTTTCTCCTCTTCTGTTAAGGGTTCTTTAAAACCTTTCCTTGTTTGGGAGGTAACTTTAGACAAGGTTTCGGTTGGGAGAGATAACATTTCCACCAGCTCCATAAAGTTAATGAGTATGTCCTTAATAAACTTTAACACTGAATCCAATATAGCAATAATCCCAGAGGGCTCTCTTTTAGGGTCTTCACATTCTGTCATGTTATGTCTCAGGATATCATGTGAGAGCCTCATTGTCTGGAACAGTTGCTTTAAAGGAAGATTAGTAGAAGCCATACTGATTGAAAATGAAAACAAATTTATTTAAACAACAAAATACTTTGTTTAAGCAAATACTTGCAGAATATTTAAATATGCTACTCAGGTATGTTAAGACCACATACAGCAGGAGTGAAAATAAAGAAAACTAGTAAGCAGAGATGCAGATTCAAAAAGGAAAGTCTTTCTCTTGGTAATAACTGAAATGTAAGATTTGCACAAGGCAGAAAACAACTTGCAAACTGGTAACAGGTTTAAAGGTAAAGTCTCTCTCCTTGTAATTGCTGAGTGCAGGAATTGCACAATGCAGGAAACAACTTGCAAACTGGTAACAGGTTTGAAGGTAAAGTCTCTCTCCTTGTAATTGCTGAGTGCAGGAATTGCACAATGCAGGAAACAACTTGCAAACTGGTAACAGGTTTAAAGGTAAAGTCTCTCTCCTTGAAATTGCTGAGTGCAGGAATTGCACAATGCAGGAAACAACTTGAAAACTGGTAACAGGTTTAAAGGTAAAGTCTCTCTCCTTGTAATTGCTGAGTGCAGGAATTGCACAATGCAGGAAACAACTTGCAAACTGGTAACAGGTTTGAAGGTAAAGTCTCTCTCCTTGTAATTGCTGAGTGCAGGAAATGCAAAAGGCAGGAAACGAACTTGAAGATTGGTAACAGGTTTACAGGTAAAGGCTTTCTCCTGGTAATACCTTGTAAACAGGTGCAAAGGAAAACTTTCTCCTGGCAATGGCCAAGTGCAGGAATTGCATAAAGCAGGAAACAAACTTGTAGATTGGTAACAGGTTTAAAGGTAAAGGCTTTCTCCTGGTAATACCTTGTAAACAGGTGCAAAGGAAATCTTTCCCATGGCAATGGCCAAGTGCAGGAATTGCATAAAGCAGGAAACAAACTTGTAGATTGGTAACAGGTTTAAAGGTAAAGGCTTTCTCCTGGTAATACCTTGTAAACAGGTGCAAAGGAAATCTTTCTCCAAAGAAATACAGGAAACAGGTTCTGACTTGACAAAACAGATCCAATGTGAAGACACAAATGCAGACTAAAAGCCATCCTTAAATAGGGAGGTTTTGCACAGGGTTGGTTCTGATTAATTCCAGAATTGAGAACACCTGTGTGTTGCACAGGTGTAATAACAAGTAAGGCAAATAGTTATTTATCAGATCTTTTAAGATCCATGCTATTGCTAGAACTGGCTGTGGCTCAACATGTAAGCAAACAGAAATCGCAACCACAGAGCCACAGGTTCAAATCCCCACACAGCCCTTCTTAGCAGAATGCCTCCCAGACCTTTTCTTTTTCTTTTTCGTCTGGAGGCTTGGTTCATGACACAGAAGCCATCTTGAAGTATGCCCACAGGCCAAAATATTTAAATGAGATGTCTCTAGAGTCATTTACTGACTGATAATGCTTGTGAAGTAATCAGTAAGGTAATCTGTTAATCATTCTGAAGTCTTCACACAGAATTATTTACCTTAGCTGATGACTTTACAAGCCTGATGATGTCTGATGATGTGCAAATTACTTCTAAAGTAGTTTCATGATCAGCAAATGACTCCAGGATGGTCTCTAAAGTAATCATGTTTGTCTTGGGGCAGAGGGCATCATATGGTTGTTCTTGTGCTGTTCATTTATGAAAGTAGAACAATAAATAAATATATTTCAGCACACAGCAAGAGAACCTGTCTATCCGAGTTTGGCAATAGCAAGTCTGCATCTGCTGTCCGCATTTATGATATCACAAATAAAATTAATATGTGGCCTCTCCCCCTGCTCTTACTAAGGCCTTTTCAATCATCCTAGGTGAACCTGTTCAAGATAATTTATCTCTGCTACCTCTGACATACTATGCAAAACGGGCACTAAGGACATATAGTATAGTAAAAATAAAATTGCAGCCAAAAGTAAAATTTGAAGAACACAATCTCCTGAGAACTTTCCACTATTAATGAAGAATTTATTGGTGTATGTTGTGGGGCCCCCTCAAACACCATAATAGGGTTCATTGTAACAGCAGGTACCAATGAAAATTCTTCTTGTTTTCCTCAAGATCATAAACCAATGGCATAAACCATACTGAGGATGCAGCAGTAAAGCTTCACTCTTCCTTAGGAGACAGGCGGCCTGGTGTTCTTTCTCAGTAAAGCCTCTGACCAGCGCTTCCTCTAGGCCAGTTTTATGTGCGGCCCAGCAGTGAAACAGTTAATTAGGAAACTGCACCCTTTAATTGGCAAACACTGCAAAATGCAGACTGCAAGGTATAGTTCTCTTAACTGTTTCAGTGCTGGGCCGCACACAAAACTTGCCTTTCTGTGATGTCAACATGCACGTTTGTGGTGACATCACCTGCACTCCCATGTAGCTCTGGGAGTGCCGCCCACTATGCCACTATAAGAAATAGCTGATCCACTGCTGTAATCAGCGATTCCCCTTCATGACGAGAACAGGTCACCATGTGCTCACAGGCAGGAGTTGTTATGACGACCCATTCTCGTCATGCTCAGGCAAGCGGTTAAAGTGACATTAAACAAGCAAATCAAGCAAAGATTAGCCTGAGAATAATATGCGTCTATGCATGGTATGAAGTCAAGTAACAAAGCACTCACCAGGACTTAATAGCAAAATCATTTATTACGTTTTGAAACGTCACTAGGTAAATGATTTTGCTATTAAGTCCAGGTCAGGGCTTTGCTACTTGGCTACATATGGATCTACATTTTAAATGCACCAGGGCTGTTTCTTCATGTAAAGTCTGTGCAGAGCTCTGTGAACTATTGTATTCGTGAATGCACAGTATATATCACATGGCAAAAAAATTAACTCTGGTGTAAGTTTTAAGGGGAATTTCTGGTAATCATCTGTCTCTTAATTAAAATATAAACCTAAACTATATGCTCCACCCCATATGCTAAATGCAAGCCCAAGTAGAAAAATAGTTGCAATAGCTTACCCAGTTGCTCTTAAAAGGGATATTAAACTGCTAAGTACAACTACAGTAGCAGGGTTACTGCTCAACATACTATTTTATTTCCTCCTGTACCCACAGTTCTAATTAAAGCTGTTCTCTTATTTAACTTATTACAGCAGTGTTTTCCAACTCCATTCCTCAGGACCCTTAATAGGCCAGATATTCATTACGATGGGTGAGCTGATTTCACTTGTGCTCTAGTTAAGATATAATGAATATCTGGCCTGTTAAGCACTCTGGAACTGGAGTTGGGAAGCACTACATACAGAATCCAGTTGGTAAAGCTTTGCACTTAATACTGGGCGCCACCATCTTGTAGCTCATGTATTGTTGCAACCTGGGATAGCAGTGCAATTTCACAGATAATAGATAGTGTAAGAGTTACATTTTTTGCAGTTTTTTGCACAGTTTAAAAATTACATAACAAATATACACCTAGATTACAAGTTGTGCGGTACAGCTATACTGCTGGAAAATTGGCCTTTGTGAGCGGAATATTCAGCCCACTCATATTACAAGTCGCGGAGGTATGGCTATACAGCTTTCATTTTAGCCTATACCACAATGATCCTTTCCGCACTCAAGAAATGGCTTTTGAGTGTGGAATATTCAGCTCACCTCCTGTATTACAGGTTGTGCGGTCCGGCTATTCCGCTAGCATTATAGCTTATACCATAACGATCCATTCCGCAATCAAAGACCAGTAGTTATGGATTTTGCAAAACAAAATGTTTCACAAAACTCATAACAAAAATGTTACAAAGTACACTAACACCCATAAACTACCTATTAACCGCTAAAACCCTGAATGGCAAATACTAAAATAAAACTACTAACCCCTAATCCGCCGCCCACTCACATCGCAACTCCCTAAATAAACCTATTAACCCCTAAACCGCCGGCCACCCCTCATCGCCAAAACTAAATTAAAGTATTAACCCCTAATCTGACGCCAACACTAAATAAACCTATTAACTACTAAACGGCCGGCCCACACATCGCGACTACTACTAAAATAAACCTATTAACCCCTAAACCGCTGACCCCACACATCGTGACTACATAAATAAACCTATTAACCTCTAAACCGCCAGCCCCCCACATCGCGACAAACTAAATTAAACTATTAATCCTCTAAACCTATCACCCCTTAACTATAAATTAAAGTTACAATATAACTACCTTAAAATAAATTAAAACTTACCTGTGAAATAAAAAAAACTAAACTTTAACTATAAATAAACCAAACATTACTATTTAAAAAAAATAAAATATACCAAAAATAAAAAAACCTAAATTAAAAAATCCTAACACTACAACAAAATAAATAAAAACCTAATATTATAAAAAAGTAAAAAAATACGAAAAATAAAAAAAATAAAATTACAAAAATAATAAATAAAATGATCCAAAATAAAAAATGTAAACCTAATCTAATACCCCTATAAAAACAAAAAAGCCACCCCAAAATAAAAACACCCCCTAATCTAACAATAAACTACCAATAGCCCTTAAAAATGTATTTTGTAGGGCATTGCCCTAAGTTTTACAGCTCTTTTACATTAAAAAAATAAAAATTAACCCCAACAATAAAACCCCTCACCCACTCAACCCCCCAAAATAAAAAAGACCTAACTCTAAAAAACGGAACAGCGGCCACACAAACATCCAACGTGGAGGGTCCTCTTTATGCGATTGCTCACCGCACACTGAAAATTGAATGGAAGGTACCGTTTTATATTGGGGTACCTTGCATTCCTATTGGCTGAAATTTTAAAATCACCCAATAGGATGAGAGCTGCTGAAATCCTATTGGCCGGTTTGAGTAGCCCTTAGGGCTATTGGTAGTTGATTTTTAGATTAGGTTTTTTTATTTTGGGGTAGCTTTTTTGTTTTTATAGGGGTATTAGATTAGTTTTAAAGATTTTTATTTTGGATAATTTTGTTTAATATTTTTTTCATCTTAGACTTTGTTATTTTTTGTAATGTTATTTTTCTATTTTTTTCCGTAGTGTTAGGATTTTTTAATTTTCTAATTTAGGTTTTTTATTTTTGGTATATTTAATTTTTTAAAAATAGTAATGTTAGGTTTATTTATAGTTTAAGCTTAGGTTTTTTTTTATTTGACAGGTAAGTTTTTTATTTATTTTAAGGTAGTTATATTGTAATTTTAATTTAAAGTTAAGGGGGTGTTAGTTTTAGCGGTTAATAGTTTAGTTTGTTGCAATGTGGGTGTTTGGCGGTTTAGGGGTCAATAGGTTCAATTGAGTATTTGTGATGTGGCTGTTTGGTGGTTTAGGGGTTCATAGGTTTCTATTAGTATTTGTGATGTAGGGGGCAGAGGATTAGGGGTTAATAGCCTTATTTAGGTGTTAGCGATGTGTGTGGTGGATTAAGGGTTAATAGGTTTATTGTATTGTTGGCGATGCGTGTGGGTGGAGGATTAATGGTTAATAGGTTTATTTAGTGTTGGTGATGTGGGTGGGCGGCGGATTAGGGGTTAATGTCTTTAATTAGTGTTGGCGATGTTGGGGGCGGCGGTTTAGGGATATTTAGACTAGGGGTTTATGTTAGGGTGTTAGATTTACTTATAATAAACTTTCTTGTCTCCGTAGACATCAATGGAGAATGTGTTATAGTGATCGCCATTCCGCAATCGCAGATGTTAGTTTTTTTTTTAACACTTTTTCTCCATTGATGTCTATGGGGGAAAATTTGCACAAACACGTTAAGTCAGGACTTGGCTTTTGTGCGGTATGGCGCTCATCGCACCATACCGCACTGTCACTTGTAATGGAAGCGCTATGGAAAGTACGGCACCGCAAAATGTTTAGAGTTATTTACGCACAATCTAGGTGATAAGTTCCAAGATGGTGGCACCCAGTGTGAAGATGAAGAGCTTCACTAACTGTTAACTGTAAGGGGTTAGAATAAGAGCACAAATGTGAAGAAAAGCTGCAAGCACAGGACGGTAAACAATAGCTGGGTGAATAGTAACCCTTCTACTGTAGTTGTACCCAGCAGTTTAAAGTGATATTAAACTTGACATGTTTTAAAATGAGGTCCATAATCTAAGCAATATTTTAGATGGACTTTAATTGATCACTTCTAAAGAAGATTCGCTGTAGTTAACTTTTTAATCTAGCTGTGTCATTCCGCCACGCTCCAGGCCTTCCACTTCAAAACTCATATATGTTCACGAGCTAATGGTTGGAACTGTACTCTAATAGGCGCGCTAGCTACAAAAAGTGGCAATTATTAGCTCACAAAATATATGAGTTTTGAAGTGGGCGGTCATAGTATGGTATGGTATTAGTATGGCACGGTTAAATTAAAAAGTAAGTTACAGCGCATCTTCATTAGAAGTGATCAATTAAAGTTCATCTAAACTATCGCTTAGATTACAGAGTTTACTTTAAAACATGTAAAGTTTACCATCAGGTTAAACTGCGAGGTACAACTACAGTAGAATGGTTACTATTCACCCAGCTATTGTTTACCCTCCTGTGCATCACTTTCAAGTGATGGTGAACTCTCCCCTTTTTAAAATCAGATCTGGAATGTTAGTGATATGTTAGGTGGAGTATAAAAGGAATATGTGAGGAGCGCCTAAAAAGGCTTAAAGTGAAGGTCAATTTTGACGAATTAGTGTCCGGTTTTTAATAATCCTATTAAAAACAAGGGCACTTTAATTCATAAAAATTGACATTTCAAGCGTTTTCTTCAAAGACTTACCTTTTAATCCTGAGAGCCGCTGCAGCGCTTCCTCCGCCCGTCGCAAGTCCTCTTCGCGGTTCCAAAATTACGAATCCGGCTTCATCCAATCATGGCGTTCTCTTGAAATGTCAATTTTGATTAATTAAAGTGCCCTTGTAGTATTAAAAACCGGGCACTAATTCGTCAAAATTGACCTTCACTTTAAGTGTGCAAGAAATGATTAAAATAGTAAAAATGTAATAAAACAAGTTAAGTTAAAAATATACACAGTATCCACAAAATAGAGAAATATTCACAAAAGAAAAGGAGTAAAAAAATAATACAATGTAGTGATATCCCAGGCTATTAGAGTAAGTACTGGGAGGTATCTATATATATGTATACATATACAAGGGGGAAGTGTACACGTTAAAGGTAAATAAACCCTACAAAAAGAAGAAAAAAACTAAAATGTCTCCCTATTGGTTCTGTTTCAAAGAATTAACCCTTTCAGTACCTCCTTGTATATCCTCACTGAAAACATCATTCACCTTAGAAATATGCAAATAACATGTTTGGCATATTAAGACATATTAACACATTATGTACTTTTGTATTCAAAGCTTTATGAGAATAAAGAACACTATATAATACTTATGGTAATAATTTGTAAGTCTCAAGGCCAACAAATTTAATTCCAGTCCTTATCCTATTTAAGTATAGCTTTCTCCATTCACGCTGTTATATGTAAATAAAAATGTTAATATGTAGTGACCCTAAACCTGTAAAAAGGTCTTAACGTATATCACTGTTATAATCTATAAGGTGTGAGTAGAACATTATGCTATTATCTCTTCCAGAAATTGATGACATCCCCCTAAATGTTGAAGCCCTGTGGTCTCCTCATTTTTAATTTAAAAATTCAGAAGGCTTCACGTAGCATTAGCCGTGCCATTCTGTCCCCACCCCTTGGGGGGTTTCGAACGCACTCTATAACCTGCCATGAGAGTGACGTAGCATCACCCCCATGAATGGCTATAAAGTGTTGTGAGAGCCCAGAGCTATCTTTATCGTGAGAGATATCATTCAAATGCTCCCTTATCCTAGAGCTGGCTTCCCTAGTCGTGCAACCTACATATTGTCCGTTGCACGCTGAGCATTCTACCAATTAGACCACGAAAGTGGTTCTACAGTTGGTACAATTAGTCAAATTGAAGACCCGATTGTTCGTTTTAGATTGAAAGGTGGACGTAACCCTGCAGTACTGGCATGCTATGCATTTAGAAAAATGACATCTAAAATGCCCTTTGACACTTACCCAACTACTGTTGGCCCTCTCCTTGTCCCTCAATACACTGGGTGCCACCAGATTTCCTATTGTGCATGCTCTCCTAGAAACAAAATTACAACCTATAGACACATAATCCTTTAAACTGTCCTCTGCTGAAAGTATTGGCAAATGCTTATAGATTATATTAGTGATATCATTAAACTGAGGGCTATAAGTGGTGACCAATGTTGGTCTGCATGAATCGTAACCACTTCTTTGTCTGCTTTTAACCCCCATTAGCATTTCATCTCTATTAATTCTGCTGACCTCTAGATGGGCTCTGTTGATTACCTTTAGTGGTGGAAATGTCCGGGATCGGCGGGTTAATAACTTCATTATAGTGGAGGCGATGTCGGGGAGTGGTGGTTTAGGAGTAATATATTTAAATAGTGTTGGCGATGTGGGTGGGCAGCAGATTAGGGGTTAATACATTTATTTAATAGTCGCGATGTGGGTGGGTGGCAGATTAGGGGTTAATAAGTTTAATATCAAAAGTGTCAAAAGAGTGTGCACTGAGCAGTGATATCAAACTCCTAACAAATCATAAGTACCCCCTAATTAGGATAAAAGTAGACAGACAGAAAAATATACGTAGGAGCACTCAAAGGCTAAAGATATAAAGCTGGGGTAAGAAAAAGTCAATAATTAGCTTTAAAAATAACAATAATAATAACAATAAAGAGGTACTAAATGTAACAATAAAAAATGCTAAATGTAACAAATGTAAGCAATAAATAACAATTTATTAATGTAGGTAAAATTAGATCAGACGTCTCCGATAATGTATATTAAAACATAAAATAATACAATTAAAAGGGGAATAGGTTAGGCTAAAAGGGAATATTGCCACAACTAGAGTCCCAAATCACAATTCATACCTGCAGGTGATATATAGATATGTAAGGTAGTGTCCTAAAAATACAAGCGGATACGTAGAAAACAATGTAACAATGTCTCAAGGAAAACTGCAGAACTTCCACAGTGTTCAAATGTTTGAATAGTATAGGTAATATCCTAAAGGGAATAGGCACAGTACCTGGCTTCCAAACTGGAATAGGGGCAAGCGTGTCACAGATTTCATCCGCTGTCTCAACCTCCGTGTTCCTTTCCTTTACCGTTAGGTCATATGTGCAAGTGAAGTCACAATACTACGATCGTATTGGTGGATACTTGTTTTCAAAGCCTCACCCGGTCCACTTCCACAAAGGTAGCGATATAGACAATTTCAGCATCCGCTCTTTAGTGCAATCTTGCACGCAGGATGAATCTTTAGAGGCTTGTCTTTACTGCTTTTCAGCACACAGAATAAATCTTTAGAGGCTCGTCTTTGGATATTAGTATACCAGAAGTGAAACTAATTGTAACAAGTAATGAAAATGTAACAAGTTCACAATAACAATGAAACAATAAATGGTGTCTGATAGGATATCAACTGTATATGATTCCAGAAATGGAGATATAGTTTGTTTGTTACACTAAGTTCTTTGATAAACACTAAATGGAAGTGCTATCAAATTTGTATAGTGTTTTTATATGGAAGTACCTACAAACTTTAAATATAGGCTTATCAGAGACTAGGAAGTCCATTTACTTGTAAGGCCTTTAGGAGACAGAACTTTAAGTAAATAGTAGAATATAACTCCTTAATAATTTTTGAACACAATGTAATTCACAATTTTGTAAGAAGATTGACTACCAGTTCTGTTAGAATTTCCCAAGACAAAAACA
Source organism: Bombina bombina (assembly GCF_027579735.1). Lineage (NCBI taxonomy): Eukaryota > Metazoa > Chordata > Amphibia > Anura > Bombinatoridae > Bombina > Bombina bombina. The sequence continues at coordinate 129,927,054 of NC_069508.1, read as the reverse complement.
AGGGCCTTTAACTTACAATTCATCTGGTGTGTTGTTCCAGTGAATACAATGAGCTGTGGCGTCTTTGCAAAGTGCAGTATGGGCGGAATTTTCCTGTAGCTGCGTCTGTGTGACTGAGAGTGGCGTGTGACGTCACAGGACCGGAATCAGCATTTGCCAATAGTAGTAACCGCTACAGAGAGGAATTTAAAGGTGAGAAAGAAACCATGAACAGGGAACCAAAGTAGGATAGTGTAGAAGCGGCCGCTCCAAACTCTCCAGCTGGCAACGGCAACGGCAATGGCTCCACCTGATGACGTCACAGACGCCGCCGTAACTTCAGGCAAAGCAGGCAAAAACAAACTTGTGGTGACTGGGTGCTATGCCTAAGCGGCAACGAATCTATTGCCATCCACAGCAATAAATGATGAAATGCCACTAGGGGGCGTGAAATGCGTCAGACGTTCATTCCGTGTCACACTTGTCAAGCCTTTCTGGAATAAAAGTTTTTTGTTCAATTTCAATGCTGGTGCTGTCTTTTTTATACATTTATAAGCAAAGTAGGATACCTTAATTTGGAGTATGTCCTGTTGGTCAGACTTTAGAGAGCTAGTTTGCCCGTGCTGGATGTAGATGTCAGGCTGTAGAAGTTGCGTAGAGTTGATGAGCAATTGCAGGAGTAGCTCACACACAATAGACCTGAAATTGGAGTTGGTAGATAAGGTAACAGTTCATTTGAATTATCAGCAAGCAGAAGGTTATAGGAGCTTAGAGAGAGTAATGCTACTCAAAAGCAGATTAACAAAATACTAAGCATTGGCTACTCAGTGAGGTGAGGTTATATAGGGTGTGTGTGTGTTTGATTGGAAGAATAGATTTAAAGACATACAATCCTGCCAAGACGGTTCTGACAGGACCCCCTCCTCAGGCAAGCTGATCCACAGCTTGAGGTCTGGGACAATCAGGATACCTCCTGTGGAATTGAGAAACCAATATGGGTGCATAAATATTTGAAGAAGCTTCCCAACTATCTTCTTCAACTGAGTAATTTTTCCAACAGACGAGGCATTGCAAGGAACCTCTATAATACCTAGAGTCGAGGAGTGATTGGACTTCATAGACATCAGTATCTTGTGGAGCCAGAGATGGTGGTAGAACTGGGTGTGTAGATCTAGTAGCTGTATAGGGTTTGATCAGAGAAACCTGGAAAGTTGGGTGAATCTTTAAGGTGGGAGGCAGGACGAGATAACAGCATTCTCATTGATTATCCTGGATATGGAAAAAGGACCACAGACCTTTTGAGCTAATTTCCTACTGGGAACATGTAATTTAAGGTTTTTAGTAGATAACCAGACCTGATCTCCCACTTGATAAGTGGGTGGTCTCCTCCGACGTAGGTTATAGTAACGTTTTTGTGTAGCTTGAGCTTTAACAATGTTCTCCTTAATAAATCTGAAGTTATCCAGTAGGCCATTGTTCAGTTCATCCACTAACGGAGATGCAGAAGGTGTAGATGGTATTGAATCGAATGTTGAATGGAAACCATAATTAGCATTAAAAGCGGAAAGTTTTGTAGAGGAGTCAATTAAATTGTTGTATGCGAATTCAGCCATGGGTAAGAACTTAAGCCAGTCATTTTGTTGATAAGAACAGAAGCACCTTAAGTATTCGTCTAACCACTGATTTAGCCTTTCAGCCTGATTATTAGCCTGTGGATGAAAGGATGTTGTATAATGGTGGCTGATCTGTAGGGATAGGCAAAGATTTTTCCAGAAATGAGATGTAAACTGTGAACCCCTATCAGAAATTATAATGGACGGTACACCATGTAGTCTAAAGATATTTTCGAGGAAGAGTGTGGCTGTTTCCAATGATGTTGGTAATTTGTGATATGGTATGAAATGTGCCATTTTTGTGAAAGTGTCAATAACAACTAGTATGGTAGTTTGATTATTTGATGGGGGTAACTCCACGATAAAATCTATCCCGATCTGTTGCCATGGTCTATCTGAGACAGGCAATTGGCATGAGAAGTCCATAAGGAGGCTGTCTTTCAGTTTTTGATGTCTGGCAGATGGTACAGGTCTTTACATACTCAAAAACAGTTGTCAACATGTTCGGCCACCAATGAGATCTCGATATGAGGTCAAGAGTTTGTTTTACACATGGATGTCCAGCTAAAGGAGAATCGTGATGATGTTCAAGTAGTTTAAGTCTGAGATCAGATGATATAAAGATTCTGTCATTATAGTAGTAAAGGATGGTATACGTGACTTTGATATGGCTAATGTTGATAATAAACAAGTGGAGATAACCCAGTCTCATACTGATGCAAGAAGGGCTATGATTAAAGATTGCCAAAATAAAACTGGTACAATAATGACATTTAAATCTTATGACAAAGCCTGCACTCCAACTGATGAAACTACTGTTGACTGTAATTCTAATTTACAATCCACTAATGTGGGGTAGATACTAGTTCATGACCATCTGGACTGAATACTACTCAAAAATTTTCAGTGTATATCAATAACTACCGGTCAAGATGTTAATTTAAATGTAACCAATATGGCCTTTACTGAATCTTTTTTCTGATGAAATGGTGGGATTACATACTGTAGTTGTGAATGAAGTCACTAAGCAAAAGTATGAATGTATCAACACTGCACCTAAACACGATAATATGAGCATGACTGTGAGTGAGTGTGGGTATGGTCTGAATGATATTGCACAGCATACCAAAAATTAATTGATATTGAATAAAAATTTGGTTCATAATTTGTCTTCTTACACTTTAACTAATGAGGAGGAGATAGCCTTGAATAAAGGTTTATCTTATTGTTTAGATAATTATTGCAATGAGTTTTTGGTCCAACAAGACCTACAAAAGTTTTTTAGGAAACTTAAATTGAAAATTGATTTTGCTATGCAAAAGGGTCACATACAAACACCTGACACAGAGATCAATAATGAAATTAAATTCAGAGATGTTAGAGAATATGGTATATCTAAAAAAAGCACTTTTACACCTGCAGTAACACTTAGTACAGCCACCTATATGAACTTGGTACAAAAAGAGATAGATAATCTTTTTAAGAGAGAGAGGAAAATGGAAATTGGTGCAAAGGAACAAAAAAGATAAACTTGCTATTGAAACACTTATGAAAAATAAAGAGATTATCATCAAAGAGGCCGATAAGGGCGGAGCCATTGTTGTCTTAGACAAACTTGACTACATGGCAGAAATTAACAGACAGCTAGCTGACAACCAAGTCTATCAGGAATTAAGCAGAGATCCAACTGCCCAGATAAATAGGGAAATCAGAAATATTTTAGATTTTGCTGTTAAAAGAGAAATAATAACTGAGACATTTAAAGAAGCCTTATATGTTGACAATCCAATAAGACCAGTAATATATGTTTTACCAAAAATTCATAAGGCAAAAGAAAAACCCCCTGGTAGGCCCATTGTGGCATGGATGGGCTCTATTTTTTCTTCTATCTCTATCTTTTTGGATAAAGTGTTGCAGCCATTTGTTAAAAAAGCTACTTCATATGTCAGAGATACAAATGATTTTCTATCTAAGCTGAAAGATCTAGGATATGTTGGGGAAAAGTGTATTCTATTCACTTTAGATGTCTCCAGCTTATACGCTTCTATAAAACACACCAGTGGGATTTCAGCAGTAGAAAATGTTTTGAGATCAACCAGTGACTATACTGAAATGGAGATTTGTTTTCTAATTGAATTGCTTTCTATTATATTGTATCATAATTATTTTTTATTTGGAGATACATATTATTTACAAAGACAAGGGACGGCAATGGGCTCCAACGTCGCCCCCACATACACCAACATTTTCATGAATAATTTTAAGGAATACTATGTATATCCTCATCCTTTGTTCCAACGCTATGGCACCTCCTGGTGGAGGTATATTGATGATGTGTTTGGCATGTGGGGGGGGGGCGACGTTGGTAGCCTTTTGTCTTTTGTACAAGATCTGAATAATTCAGTCACAGGACTTAAGTTTACTCTAAATATGAATGAAATGGGTATTGAATACTTGGATACATTTGTATACAATAAAGGAGGGTTTTTAAATACAGACCTTTATATCAAGATTACCGATAGAAATAATCTGCTAAAATATGGCAGTTATCACCCTGAAAGTATATTTAAGGCTATTCCTAGAAGCCAATTTACCAGAGTTAAACGTATTGTATCAGATACAGATCAATGTGATTATAGGCTGGAACAGGTGGCCAATAAATTAATTAATAGGAATTATCCCCCTACATTAATTGCAAAACAACTAGATGCAATTACTAAGGATATAGATGTAAAAAATAAAAATAAAAAACAGGAATTAAATCGTATGATCTTTGTTACACAATTTAATAGGTTAAGCAATAAAATCACTGGTATCTTAAAGAAATACTGGCATATTTTGAGGGACTATAATCCAGAAGTTATTGAATTTAAAGAGAATCCAATGGTAGCTTACAAGAAAAATCGGAGCATCAGGGACATGTTGGTGCATTCAGACATTGGCAGCCACAAACAAGAAAGTCAAAGGACTATAGGCCCTAAGAGACATGGTTGCTACCCAAGTCTGCATTGCAGCAACTGTAGTTCTATGATAAAAGGAGAACATTTATATCATCCCATCTATGGGAAGAAATTTAAAATTAACAAATATTTAACCTGCTTGACAACACACTGTGTTTATCTTATCAAATGCCCATGTGGCCAAATTTATATTGGCGAGACCTGTAGAGAGGTAAGGGAAAGGATAACTGAACACAAGTCTAATATAAGATGTAAAAATAAAGAAGCTCCAGTTTCCTCTCACTTCCTCTCTATGGGTCATAACATCAGCCAACTTAGGTTTCACATTTTAGAACAGGTAGATAGGCACAAAAGAGGTGGAGATAGGGAACGATTATTAAAAACCAGAGAAATGTTTTGGATATATAAATTGGAATCAATGAGGCCAAAAGGGATGAATAAGGATTTTGATTGGAGTCTTTTTTTCTAGAAAAGATTTTTTTTCATATAAATTTCTTCTGAAGGAATTTTTTCATACAAATTTCTTTTATATTAGATCTCTAGGATAATATGTAAAACATTACAGGGTTGATCAAAATGTTTTTTGTAAGGGTTGTGCATAATACCTCTTTTTAACATATATGTACATGGGTTCTATGTTTTTTTAAATAAAATGTTCTGTATACATATTTATTCTCTTCCTGTGATAACTTTGTGATACATTGATTTTTGTATCCACAGGATGGCACTGTTGTGCAATTAGTTTAATACAGGATGATGAATAACAGGTGAGGGTATATAAAAGCATTTTCCTGTGTATGTCCAATTATATATTACTAAGAGCCTGTTTAGGCTTGAAACATTGTATGTTTGTAGCTGAGGACCCTATGTGGAAATAAAGGTTCTTTTAAAGAATTTTGGAGGCTGGAATATACTTTGTTCTTGGGTTTAAGTAGTAGATCCCGTCCCGAAGGGTTAAGTGTCTGTTGGAGGGATGTGGTGATTGTTTGGTAGAATTTCTAACTTCTGTGAGAAATTCTGATGTAAGTCCTAAAAACCTTTCAGGAGGTATAATGGAGGTTGGGTTGGTTGATACAGTAGGGATTGATAGTTGCCGTGAGAGAGCGTCTGCTTTACCATTTTTGCAGGCGGGACGATAAACTATCTGAAAATCAAACCTAGAGAAATACAAGCTCCAACGTACCTGTAGGGCTGATAAGGTTTTATTGTTTTGCAGATATTACAAATTTTTATGATCAGTATAAATTATGATCGGATGTACAGCTCCCTCTAACAGATGTCTCCAGAATTCAAGAGATTTACGGATAGCCAGTAATTCTTTGTCGCCAATAGTGTAAGTCCTCTCTGCTGGGGACATAACCTTAGAATAGAAAGATATTGGATGTAATGGTTCGGACAGTGATTTTCGTTGAGATAGAACAGCACTAGTGATGTCGTGAACATAAAATGTTCCGTTCGTGAACGGCGAACGCGAATTTCCGCAAATGTTCGCGAACGGGCGAAACGCCATAGACTTCAATAGGCAGGCGAATTTTAAAACCCACAGGCACTCTTTCTGGCCACAATAGTGATGGAAAAGTTGTTTCAAGGGGACTAACACCTGGACTGTGGCATGCCGGAGGGGGATCCATGGCAAAACTCCCATGGAAAATTACATAGTTGATGCAGAGTCTGGTTTAAATCCATAAAGGGCATAAATCACCTAACATTCACAAATTGTTTGGAATAACGTGCTTTAAAACATCAGGTATGATGTTGTATCGATCAGGTAGTGTAAGGGTTACGTCCGCTTCACAGTGACAGACCAAACTCCCTGTTTAACGCACCGCAAACAACCGCAAACAGTCCATTTGCACAACTGCAAACTCCCCATTTGCACAAGGTTGAATACCAAGTTAGCCATGTCCCGTTCCTTTTCCTCACTGATGTCATTGAAGGTCTCTTCCTCCACCCAGCCACGTGCAACACCAAGGGTCCCCGAAAGGGGACAACAAGCCCCCTGGGACGCCTGCTGTGTTTGGTCTTCCACCTCCTCAAAGCCACCTTCCTCTTCTGACTCCTCTTCTTCAGACTCCTCTCTCTGCGTTGCCTCTCTCTGTGTTATTATAAGGTGTGTTAAGTAGTACTATTCCTATCAGTTAAATCCCTGTTACGTCCCCTATCAGGGGACATGTATATGGCATCGATTTTAGGAACCGGGAGATGAAAAAAGATGCTTGGTCAGTCCTCCTACTTCAAATTTGGGGCACTGCGCGTGCAATCTAATGTGCCACCAGATAGGAGTGGTGTGTTAAGTAGTACTATTTGTCAGGGTTCAGCCTGGAATTGAACCTGGGACCTGTCTCTATTTCTGCAGCTGTCGTTTCCCAGCCTGTTGTGTTACCACTATGCCACCAGATGGCTTGATCACATATTGTGATTTTCTGTTTGCTGCAACTTTGGCTCTCTGGCTCCACCTGCTTGCCAGCTGAAAGAAATCATTTAATCAGCAGCCAGCCTTTATCTGGGAGCTTTGTTTGCAATTTGGGGCTTTCACATTAAGAGTGATACTCTGAAACACTCTCTGCTCCTGTTTCCTGTGAGAAATACAGTTATCTTGGATTTCCTGGTTCCTTACTTCTGTTTCAAATACTGACTTCTCTTCTGGATAATTATTTGGTACTGTATTTCAATTTTGGACTGAATTCCTGGCAATTGAACTTGCCTAAAACTTTATTTCCTAAGGACTGATTCAGGTACTTTTGCTTGCTTGTTTCCTGATACTACAAAGTTCCAATTGCAGTCTATGCAAACATCCTGTTTGTTTCTACAAAGTACCAGTTTGCAGTTTATGCAAGTTTCCTTAAAGTACCAGTCTACAGCATATGCAGATATCCTGTTTGTTATTACAAAGCTTTGCATCCCTGCCTGTTATTACAAAGAACTGTTTTCCTGCCTGATACAATACAGTTCCAGTCTACAGCATATGCAAATATCCTGTTTGTTATTACAAAACTTTGCATCCATGCCTGTTATTACAAAGAACTGTTTTCCTGCCTGATACTTCACAGTTTCCAGTCTACAGCATACGCAAATATCCTGTTTGTTATTACAAAGCTTTGCATCCATGTCTGTTATTACAAAGAACTGTTTCCCTGCCTGATACTTCACAGTTCCAGTCTTCAGCATACGCAAGTATCCTGTCTGTTATACAAGCTCTGTTTTCCTGCCTGATTCTACTCAGCTCCAGTTCTACAGCATATGCAAGTATCCTGCTTGTTATTACAAAGCTCTGCTTTCCTGCGTGTAATTTCACTGTTCCAGTCTAGAGCATATGCAAGTATCCTGCTTGTTATTACAAAGCTCTGCTTTCCTGCGTGTAATTTCACTGTTCCAGTCTAGAGCATATGCAAGTATCCTGCTTGTTATTACAAAGCTCTGCTTTCCTGCGTGTAATTTCACTGTTCCAGTCTAGAGCATATGCAAGTATCCTGCCTGTTATTATAAAGAACTGTATTCCTGCCTAATACAACAATTTATAGACTTTGTCTTATCTAATTGCATATCTCTGCATTGCTTTATCCTATAAATAAAACCATCTCCTTTATTTCCTAAAACCTTGTACCTGTTTAATTATGCCTAAAAGGAAAGACTCACGCAGACAAAACACAACATTAATCCCAAAACCTGACACCTCTGCACAACAGCTCCTTACTCCTGAACCTGCTCCCTTGCAGATTATGACAGAATGTGAAAGCCATAAATTGGAGCTTGCAGAGGTGATTCACTCTTTGACTGAAGTGTCAGAGAGAATTTTGTCTGTGGACTCTCATCTACTACAACTTAACCAACTTCTAAAATCTCTTCCGGATGCTTTGAAGTCACTTATCCAAGATTTCACTGCGGGATTCCAGACTTTACAGGATAGCCTGAAAGACTTTTTCACTAATTTTTTTTTTGGCTTTGGCACACCCACTCCTGTGCCCACTACCCCAAAGGCTGTATCCTTATCAATCAAAAGGAGGATTTCAACCCCTCTTACCACTGATGAAATGGCCAGAAGGAGAAATAATGGCTTATGTTTCTATTGTGGAGCCACTGGGCATGTAATATCCTATTGTCCAGTGAGACCCCCTAAGAAGTCTGTTCCGCTGTCTCCACCTCTAAATCCTGAGTTATCAAATGGACAGGCTACAGAGAGGAAGTTAAACTGTGATTCCACTTCGGATTCCTCTGGAGATGAGCTCTGCATGGGTTCTATTCTACATCCCCAATTTGATCAGCCTAGGACTGCACCTTCCAAAGACTCTGATTCCTGTGAAGTACTAACATGTCATACACAGAATCCCAGTACTATGAATCCAGAGATTTTCCTACCAGATCCAGCTACATTCTTATCTTTGTGCCTTCCTGAGGAGATGTCTAACTATTCTACCATTGAAGATGATACTGATTCTGACACTGGAGGGACAGTGCTTCAAACTGCTGTGCGGTCAAAAGGTCCTTTACCACCTCTACCTCAGACCCACCTCTCCAAAACCTACCAGCCTAGAACTGCACAGAAACCAAAGATCAGTCCTGATGGGGCCCTCTATACTAATTCCAGTCCCCAGAATCCTCTTCTGGAGAGCCCTTCAAAAAAAGATAATATCCTCTGATTGTGCATATGCCTCTGATGGCACTTTGGTACGCATCAAAGATTTGGAGTTATATGAGAAAGCCAAGTCCGCCCAGAGGTCGTCCTTGAGGAGGGGGTACTGTCAGGGTTCAGCCTGGAATTGAACCTGGGACCTGTCTCTATTTCTGCAGCTGTTGTTTCACAGCCTGTTGTGTTACCACTATGCCACCAGATGGCTTGATCACAGGGAAGGAATATTGTGATTTTCTGTTTGCTGCAACTTTGGCTCTCTGGCTCCACCTGCTTGCCAGCTTAAAGAAATCATTTAATCAGCAGCCTGCCTTTATCTGGGAGCTTTGTTTGCAATTTGGGGCTTTCACATTAAGAGTGATACTCTGAAACACTCTCTGCTCCTGTTTCCTGTGAGAAATACAGTTATCTTGGATTTCCTGGTTCCTTACTTCTGTTTCAAATACTGACTTCTCTTCTGGATAATTCCTTGGTACTGTGTTTCAATTTTGGACTGAATTCCTGGCAATTGAACTTGCCTAAAACTTTATTTCCTAAGGACTGATTCAGGTACTTTTGCTTGCTTGTTTCCTGATACTACAAAGTTCCAATTGCAGTCTATGCAAACATCCTGTTTGTTTCTACAAAGTACCAGTTTGCAGTTTATGCAAGTTTCCTTAAAGTACCAGTCTACAGCATATGCAGATATCCTGTTTGTTATTACAAAGCTTTGCATCCCTGCCTGTTATTACAAAGAACAGTTTTCCTGCCTGATACAATACAGTTCCAGTCTACAGCATATGCAAATATCCTGTTTGTTATTACAAAACTTTGCATCCATGCCTGTTATTACAAAGAACTGTTTTCCTGCCTGATACTTCACAGTTTCCAGTCTACAGCATACGCAAATATCCTGTTTGCTATTACAAAGCTTTGCATCAATGTCTGTTATTACAAAGAACTGTTTCCCTGCCTGATACTTCACAGTTCCAGTCTACAGCATACGCAAGTATCCTGTCTGTTATACAAGCTCTGTTTTCCTGCCTGATTCTACTCAGCTCCAGTTCTACAGCATATGCAAGTATCCTGCTTGTTATTACAAAGCTCTGCTTTCCTGCGTGTAATTTCACTGTTCCAGTCTAGAGCATATGCAAGTATCCTGCTTGTTATTACAAAGCTCTGCTTTCCTGCGTGTAATTTCACTGTTCCAGTCTAGAGCATATGCAAGTATCCTGCTTGTTATTACAAAGCTCTGCTTTCCTGCGTGTAATTTCACTGTTCCAGTCTAGTGCATATGCAAGTATCCTGCCTGTTATTATAAAGAACTGTATTCCTGCCTAATACAACAATTTATAGACTTTGTGTTATCTAATTGCATATCTCTGCATTGCTTTATCCTATAAATAAAACCATCTCCTTTATTTCCTAAAACCTTGTACCTGTTTAATTATGCCTAAAAGGAAAGACTCACGCAGACAAAACACAACATTAATCCCAAAACCTGACACCTCTGCACAACAGCTCCTTACTCCTGAACCTGCTCCCTTGCAGATTATGACACTATTCCTATCAGTTTAATCCCTGTTACGTCCCCTATCAGGGGACATGTATATGGCATCGATTTTACGAACTGGGAGATGAAAAAAGATGCTTGGTCGGTCCTCCTACTTCAAATTTGGGGCACTGCGCGTGCAATCTAATGTGCCACCAGATAGGAGTGGTGTGTTAAGTAGTACTATTCCTATCAGTTTAATCCCTGTTACGTCCCCTATCAGGGGACATGTATATGGCATCGATTTTAGGAACCGGGAGATGGAAAAAGATGCTTGGTCGGTCCTCCTACTTCAAATTTGGGGCACTGCGCGTGCAATCTAATGTGCCACCATATAGGAGTGGTGTGTTAAGTAGTTCTATTCTTATCAGTTTAATCCCTGTTACGTCCCCTATCAGGGGACTCGATTTTAGGAACCTGGAGATGGAAAAAGATGCTTGGTCGGTCCTCCTACTTCAAATTTGGGGCACTGCGCGTGCAATCTAATGTGCCACCAGATAGGAGTGGTATGTTAAGTAGTACTATTCTTATCAGTTTAATCCATGTTACGTCCCCTATCAGGGGACGTGCATATGGCATCAATTTTAGGAACCGGGAGATGGAAAAAGATGCTTGGTCGGTCCTCCTACTTCAAATTTGGGGCACTGCGCATGCAATCTAATGTGCCACCAGATAGGAGTGGTGTGTTAAGTACTTCTATTCTTAGCAGTTTAATCCCTGTTACGTCCCCTATCAGGGGATGTGTATATGGCATCGATTTTAGGAACTGGGAGATGGAAAAAGATGCTTGGTCGGTCCTCCTACTTCAAATTTGGGGCACTGCGCGTGCAATCTAATGTGCCACCAGATAGGAGTGGTGTGTTAAGTAGTACTATTCTTATAAGTTTAATCCCTGTTACGTCCCCTATCAGGGGATGTTTATATGGCATTGATTTTAGTTCGCCGGCGAACTATTCGGGACATCACTAAACAGCACCAATAGCGTGGTCAAAGGAGTCAACTTCCAGTATGTATTGTAGGTTGACATTTGGAATTTTCAGTATAGGAGCTGTTGTGAAACAATTCTTTAAATGATTAAAAACACGGGTAAGTTTAGGAGTCCATATGAATGAATTAGTGGAACCTGTAAGTTGTGTGAGAGGTTTTATGATTTGGGAGAAGTTTTTAATGAATTTACGATAATAATTCGAAAATCCAAGAAACCTCTGTAAATCCTTTTTATTGGTTGGTGTCGGCCATTCCTTTACTGAATCCACCTTCTCAGATTGCATTTGAATACCTGCTGGTGATATAGTGTATCCCAGGAAAGAGATAGTGGTGTTATGGAATTAACATTTCTCTGGTTTAGCGTAGAGTTTGTGTACCCTCAGTCTTGCTAACACCCAACGTATGTGTTTGATGTGATCTTCGATATTACTGGAGTAGATTAAAATATCATCCAGATATACAACCATACATACGTCCAGCAGGTCTCTAAAGATGTCGTTTATAAAGTGCTGAAAAGTGGCAGGGGCATTACAAAGGCGGAACGGCATCACTAGGTATTCAAATAGTCCATACCTGGTCCTGAAAGTGGTGAGCCATTTGTCACCCTCTCTTATATGGATGAGATTATATGCACTACGGAGATCCAGTTTTGAGAATATTGCTGTGTTAGTTAACCTCTCAATTAATTCTGGTATTAATGGGAGTGGGTAATGGTTCTTAACAGTGCATTTATTCAGCTCGCGATAATCAATTATGGGTCTAAGTGTGGAGTCCTTATTAGTCACAAAGAACATCCCTGCAGCAGTGGGTGAGGTAGATGGTCTGATGAATCCTTTACGAAGATTCTTCTGGAGGTACTGTTTTAAATGCTGGAGTTCTGGTTGACTCAATGAGTAGAAATGACCTACTGGCATAGTGCTTCCTGGAATTAATTCTATTAGGCAATTGTATACCCGATGAGGTGGCAGAGTTTTAGCCTCAGTCTTACTAAACACATCAGCAAAATCTATATATTGTTCAGGTAAAGTTAGATCATTACTCCCTGAATGTAGCAGGTCCTGTTGAGGGTAACAAGTATGGTTACAGTAGGAAGAACTGAAGGTTAAGTGGAGACTGGTCCAGTTGATGGTAGGGTTATGAAGTTGCAACCAGTGGAGACCTAAAACAACAGAAAAATGGGGGGGAAGGAATGATATCAAATGTTATATATTCTGTATGACCCCTGTCAGTAGTGACAAGGAGAGGAATCGTATGATGTGTAATTGGCCCATTAGTGATTGTGGAGCCATCAATAACTCTAAGGGACACAGGAATTGTTTTCAAAATAGTAGGTATTTTATTATGCAGAACAGTCGTGATATCAATAAAGTTGCCGAAGGCTCCAGAGTCGATTATGGCGTTGGGGTTCAACCTTTTAAGGTCCCACTGTATAAGAAGAGAGAGTTTGCAGTAAGGTTAGGTATTCTCAGGAATCTGAGAGTTATGTAAAAGTGTAAACTTAATCTTTTTATTCTTGCGTAGAATAGGACAGTCGCTGACGGTATGGGTAGGGTTGGCACAATACATACACAGACGTTGTGTCCTTCTACGTAGTCTCTCCTGAGCAGAAAGAGGTCCCCTTAACATTCCAATTTCCACGGGAGTCGACTGGTCTGGAGATGAGCTGGGTTGTGTGGTGTAATCAGAAGCTTGTGCCTTAAGTAAACCATCAGTTTGATTACGCTCGGCCTCTCTTTCCCACAATCTTCGATCTATTTGTGTGGCTAGTTTCATTAAAGCCTCCAATGTATTAGGTAACTCTATGCGTGCTAGTCCATCTTTTAGACTCTCAGATAACCCAAGTCTAAACTGGTTACGTATAGAAACTAAACTCCAGGAGGAATCAGAAGCATACTACTTAAATTCAGATATATAGTCTTCGACTGTTTTTTTGCCTTGCTTCAAGTGTCTCATTTTATGTTCTGCTGAAAGCTGTATGTCAGTATCCCAATATAACTCATCCATAGCATGGAAAAAATCGAATAAGGAGTTTAGTATAGTATAGTTTCACACAATTGGTCAGCCCAAAATAAATGGTGGTGAGAACTTTGGCTCTGTCACTAGGATAGGTTTTAGGCTTTAAGTTGTAAAGCAAATGACAGGCATTCTTAGGCCTAGATTTGGAGTTCGGCGGTAAAAGGGCTGTTAACGCTCCGCGGGCTTTTTTCTGGCCGCACCATAAATTTAACTCTGGTATCGAGAGTTAAAACAAATGCTGCGTTAGGCTCCAAAAAAGGAGCGTAGAGCATTTTTACCGCAAAAGCAACTCTCGATACCAGAGTTGCTTACGGACGCGGCCGGCCTCAAAAACGTGCTCGTGCACGATTCTCCCATAGGAAACAATGGGGCTGTTTGAGCTGAAAAAAAACCTAACACCTGCAAAAAAGCAGCGTTCAGCTCCTAACGCAGCCCCATTGATTCCTATGGGGAAACACTTCCTACGTCTGCACCTAACACCCTAACATGTACCCCGAGTCTAAACACCCCTAATCTTACACTTATTAACCCCTAATCTGCCGCCCCCGCTATCGCTGACCCCTGCATATTTTTTTTAACCCCTAATCTGCCGCTCCGTAAAACGCCGCCACCTACGTTATCCCTATGTACCCCTAATCTGCTGCCCTAACATCGCCGACCCCTATGTTATATTTATTAACCCCTAATCTGCCCCCCACAACGTCGCCTCCACCTGCCTACACTTATTAACCCCTAATCTGCCGAGCGGACCTGAGCGCTACTATAATAAAGTTATTAACCCCTAATCCGCCTCACTAACCCTATCATAAATAGTATTAACCCCTAATCTGCCCTCCCTAACATCGCCGACACCTACCTTCAATTATTAACCCCTAAACTTCCGATCGGAGCTCACCGCTATTCTAATAAATGGATTAACCCCTAAAGCTAAGTCTAACCCTAACACTAACACCCCCCTAAGTTAAATATAATTTTTATCTAACGAAATTAATTAACTCTTATTAAATAACTTATTCCTATTTAAAGCTAAATACTTACCTGTAAAATAAACCCTAATATAGCTACAATATAAATTATAATTATATTATAGCTATTTTAGGATTAATATTTATTTTACAGGCAACTTTGTAATTATTTTAACCAGGTACAATAGCTATTAAATAGTTAAGAACTATTTAATAGTTACCTAGTTAAAATAATAACAAATTTACCTGTAAAATAAATCCTAACCTAAGTTATAATTAAACCTAACACTACCCTATCAATAAAATAATTAAATAAACTACCTACAATTACCTACAATTAACCTAACACTA
Organism: Bombina bombina; assembly: GCF_027579735.1. Classification (NCBI taxonomy): domain Eukaryota; kingdom Metazoa; phylum Chordata; class Amphibia; order Anura; family Bombinatoridae; genus Bombina; species Bombina bombina. The sequence continues at coordinate 129,912,025 of NC_069508.1, read as the reverse complement.
CACTATCAATAAATAAATTAAACACAATTGCTACAAATAAATACAATTAAATAAACTAGCTAAAGTACAAAAAATAAAAAAGAACTAAGTTACAGAAAATAAAAAAATATTTACAAACATAAGAAAAATATTACAACAATTTTAAACTAATTACACCTACTCTAAGCCCCCTAATAAAATAACAAAGCCCCCCAAAATAAAAAATTCCCTACCCTATTCTAAATTAAAAAAGTTACAAGCTCTTTTACCTTACCAGCCCTGAACAGGGCCCTTTGCGGGGCATGCCCCAAGAATTTCAGCTCTTTTGCCTGTAAAAGAATAAATACAATACCCCCCCCCCCCAACATTACAACCCACCACCCACATACCCCTAATCTAACCCAAACCCCCCTTAAATAAACCTAACACTAAGCCCCTGAAGATCTTCCTACCTTGTCTTCACCATCCAGGTATCACCGATCCGTCCTGGCTCCAAGATCTTCATCCAACCCAAGCGGGGGTTGGCGATCCATAATCCGGTCCAGAAGAGGCTCCAAAGTCTTCCTCCTATCCGGCAAGAAGAGGACATCCGGACCGGCAAACATCTTCTCCAAGCGGCATCTTCGATCTTCTTCCATCCGGTGCGGAGCGGGTCCATCTTGAAGCAGGCGACGCGGATCCATCCTCTTCTTCCGATGTCTCCCGACTAATGACGGTTCCTTTAAGGGACGTCATCCAAGATGGCGTCCCTCGAATTCCGATTGGCTGATAGGATTCTATCAGCCAATCGGAATTAAGGTAGGAATTTTCTGATTGGCTGATGGAATCAGCCAATCAGAATCAAGTTCAATCCGATTGGCTGATCCAATCAGCCAATCAGATTGAGCTCGCATTCTATTGGCTGTTCCGATCAGCCAATAGAATGCGAGCTCAATCTGATTGGCTGATGGGATCGGCCAATCGGATTGAACTTGATTCTGATTGGCTGATTCCATCAGCCAATCAGAAAATTCCTACCTTAATTCCGATTGGCTGATAGAATCCTATCAGCCAATCGGAATTCGAGGGACGCCATCTTGGATGACGTCCCTTAAAGGAACCGTCATTAGTCGGGAGACATCGGAAGAAGAGGATGGATCCGCGTCGCCTGCTTCAAGATGGACCCGCTCCGCACCGGATGGAAGAAGATCGAAGATGCCGCTTGGAGAAGATGTTTGCCGGTCCGGATGTCCTCTTCTTGCCGGATAGGAGGAAGACTTTGGAGCCTCTTCTGGACCGGATTATGGATCGCCAACCCCCGCTTGGGTTGGATGAAGATCTTGGAGCCAGGACGGATCGGTGATACCTGGATGGTGAAGACAAGGTAGGAAGATCTTCAGGGGCTTAGTGTTAGGTTTATTTAAGGGGGGTTTGGGTTAGATTAGGGGTATGTGGGTGGTGGGTTGTAATGTTGGGGGGGGGGGTATTGTATTTATTCTTTTACAGGCAAAAGAGCTGAAATTCTTGGGGCATGCCCCGCAAAGGGCCCTGTTCAGGGCTGGTAAGGTAAAAGAGCTTGTAACTTTTTTAATTTAGAATAGGGTAGGGAATTTTTTATTTTGGGGGGCTTTGTTATTTTATTAGGGGGCTTAGAGTAGGTGTAATTAGTTTAAAATTGTTGTAATATTTTTCTTATGTTTGTAAATATTTTTTTATTTTCTGTAACTTAGTTCTTTTTTATTTTTTGTACTTTAGCTAGTTTATTTAATTGTATTTATTTGTAGCAATTGTGTTTAATTTATTTATTGATAGTGTAGTGTTAGGTTAATTGTAGGTAATTGTAGGTAGTTTATTTAATTATTTTATTGATAGGGTAGTGTTAGGTTTAATTATAACTTAGGTTAGGATTTATTTTACAGGTAAATTTGTTATTATTTTAACTAGGTAACTATTAAATAGTTCTTAACTATTTAATAGCTATTGTACCTGGTTAAAATAATTACAAAGTTGCCTGTAAAATAAATATTAATCCTAAAATAGCTATAATATAATTATAATTTATATTGTAGCTATATTAGGATTTATTTTACAGGTAAGTATTTAGCTTTAAATAGGAATAAGTTATTTAATAAGAGTTAATTTATTTCGTTAGATAAAAATTATATTTAACTTAGGGGGGTGTTAGTGTTAGGGTTAGACTTAGCTTTAGGGGTTAATCCATTTATTAGAATAGCGGTGAGCTCCGATCGGAAGTTTAGGGGTTAATAATTGAAGGTAGGTGTTGGCGATGTTAGGGAGGGCAGATTAGGGGTTAATACTATTTATGATAGGGTTAGTGAGGCGGATTAGGGGTTAATAACTTTATTATAGTAGCGCTCAGGTCCGCTCGGCAGATTAGGGGTTAATAAGTGTAGGCAGGTGTCGGCGACGTTGAGGGGGGCAGATTAGGGGTTAATAAATATAATATAGGGGTCGGCGGTGTTAGGGGCAGCAGATTAGGGGTACATAGGGATAACGTAGGTGGCGGCGATTTGCGGTCGGAAGATTAGGGGTTAATTATTGTAAGTAGCTGGCGGCGACGTTGTGGGGGGCAGGTTAGGGGTGAATAAATATAATACAGGGGTCGGCGGGGTTAGGGGCAGCAGATTAGGGGTACATAAGTATAACGTAGGTGGCGGTCGGCAGATTAGGGGTTAAAAATTTTAATCGAGTGGCGGCGGTGTGGGGGGAGCTCGGTTTAGGGGTACATAGGTAGTTTATGGGTGTTAGTGTACTTTAGGGTACAGTAGTTAAGAGCTTTATAAACCGGCGTTAGCCAGAAAGCTCTTAACTCCTGCTATTTTCAGGCGGCTGGAATCTTGTCGTTAGAGCTCTAACGCTCACTGCAGAAACGACTCTAAATACCGGCGTTAGAAAGATCCCATTGAAAAGATAGGCTACGCAAATGGCGTAGGGGGATCTGCGGTATGGAAAAGTCGCGGCTGAAAAGTGAGCGTTAGACCCTTTAATCACTGACTCCAAATACCAGCGGGCGCCCAAAACCAGCGTTAGGAGCCTCTAACGCTGGTTTTGACGGCTACCGCCGAACTCTAAATCTAGGCCTTAAATTGTCTATCAGACTGCTGCTTCATAACTGCTGTTTCTGGCGCTTGATAATTCAGCCCCTTAGTCTGAAATGCCCGGTCCTTAAGGCGTTAAATGGAGTGATAGCAAAAAAATGCTGGTCTTTTGTGCAAGATTTTCTCTGAAATTCACAGTCCTTAAGGGGTTCGTTTATACAGTTATGTTCAAGTGATATTTCCTTGTCAGTGCTGCATTACTTTTAAGTGATTTAGCATATGGGTATTATGTCCCTCTAACCTTATCCTATTCAGATCTAATCTCAGATTATTGACAAGAGGGCACTGCTATTCACATCAATGCTGGGTGGATATGTTTTGGGCTGGGAACTTTGTCTGTCATGACTTTGTTAAATGGGCCCCCATGCCTCTAGAACACCCTAGGACGCCTGCAGCTGGCCCCTGGAGGCAACATTCATTCTATCCTGTAAGACTACTTTACCGTAATAAAACAAACATAAACTGTTTTATAGGAGTTTAAAGGGGCAATTAACACTAAATACATTTTATAAGCATAGTATTGGAATTATTACCCACCTCCCTCTAATCATGGGTGCCACCATGTGGTAATCTATCCATCACTACATTCCAGTACTGATGTGTTTGCACATGTGCAGCAACTCTCCTTCAGATACTTGCAGTTTAACCTAAGTTCCAAAATGGCGGAACCCATGATTAGAGGGAGGTGCATGAAATGTATTTAGTGTCCCTTTAATTTCTGCAAAGCGATAAAACACAAAGGGTCGATCCCAATTCAAATTGTTTACCTACAATTATCTCTATAGATCAGTGCTTTCCAAACTGTGTGTTGTGACACATTAGTGTGTCAGCAGCAGTGTGTAGGTGTGTCCCTGCTTCAGCACAAATTTTTTTTAATTTAAAATTTTTGTAACATTTTTTTTTGGTTTCCGACTTTCCGCCTGCTTGCTACGCATATCACATGGTTGACTCGTGATTGATACCTAGTGGGTCACAGATCATCTTAAAGGGACAGTCTAGGCCAAAATAAACTTTCATGATTCAGATAGAGCATGCAATTTTAAACAATTTTCCAATTTACTTTTATCACCAATTTTGCTTTGTTCTCTTGGTATTCTTAGTTGAAAGCTTAACCTAGGAGGTTCATATGCTAATTTCTTAGACCTTGAAGCCCACCTCTTTCAGATTGCATTTTAACAGTTTTTCACCACTAGAGGGTGTTAGTTCACGTATTTCATATAGATAACACTGTGCCCGTGCACGAGAAGTTATCTGGGAGCAGGCACTGATTGGCTAGACTGCAAGTCTGTCAAAAGAGCTGAAAAAAGGGGCAGTTTGCAGAGGCTTAGATACAAGATAATCACAGAGGTTAAAAGTATATTAATATAACTGTGTTGGTTATGCAAAACTGGGAAATGGGTAATAAAGGGATTATCTATCTTTTAAAACAATAAAAATTCTGGTGTAGACTGTCCCTTTAACCTATTGGCACAGCTCAGTGGGAACTGAAACTATTCCCATTGGCGGCTTTGGCGGCACATTGGCTCCTGACTGCACGTGTAGTCTCCTTAATCGGCTTGTGACTGCATGTGTAGTCAGTAAGTGGTACAGCAGTGTGTTTGCAGTGTGGGCAGTAGTCAATGCAACTCGCAGAGCTCTGAGGATGGCAGCTTAAACGCTGAGCTGAAGTCAGAAGTCAGTGTTGGGTTTTCTTCTGCAGCTAGCTCCCAGTAGTGCATTGCTATTCCTGCTCCTGATATATGGATGGGAAGTGGAAGCTTAAAAATGCTTGATGATGAAATGCGAGTGTCTTTAGATAATATTTCACCAAATATTCAGAAACTGTGTTCATTCCATCAACCTCATACATCCCATTAAAATAGTAAGTAGCTATTGGTGTTGTTAAACTTTTTTTTTAATTCTTGCACATACATACGTTACTTGTAAATACATTTCGTTATTATATAATTTATGTATGTGTCCGTATCTCTTAAAACAAGTTCGTTTAACCTCCTGTTTGCTACTACAACTGAATTACTGTGTCGCACAATTATGTAGGTTTAAAAAGTGTGTCACCAACATGAACAGTTTGGAAAGCACTGCTATAGATATTAATTGTGGTTTTTCTTTAGAAAGTCTAGTAAAAAATAAACTTTCATCATTCTGATAGGGCATGTAATTTTAAACAACTTTCCAATTTACTTTCATCATCAATTTTGCTTTGTTCGTTTAGTATTTTTAGTTGACAGCTAAACCTAGGTAGGCTCATGTGCTAATGTCTTTAAGGCCGCCTCTTATCTGAGTGCATTTTACAGTTTTTCACACCTAGAGGGTATTAATTAATGTGTGCCATATAGATAACATTGTGCTTACGCCTGTGGAGTTACCTTGGAGTCAGCACTGATTGGCTTAAATGCAAGTCTGTCAAAAGAACTGATATAAGAGGGCAGTCTGCAGAAGCTTAGATTCAAAGTAATAACAGAGGTAAAAAGTGTATTAATATAACAATGTTGGTTATGCAAAACTGGGGAATGGGTAATAAAGGGATTATCTATCTTTTTAAACAATAAAAATTCTGGTGTAGACTGTCCCTTCAAAGTCAACTCCAAAGCTGTGATGCACTACTGGGAGATAAAAACATCTGGTGAGCCAATTACAAGAGACCAATGTGTGTAGCCACCAATCACCATCAAGCTCCCATTAGAGTAGGGTATGTACAACTTTTTTTATTTATTTTTTTAAAAGGAGAATAAGATAACAATTACATTTGAAAATAGAAGTGAATTTAAAAGTGTCTTAAAATTATACGCTCTATTTGAATCATGCAAGTTTCATTTTAACTTTCCTATCTCTTTAATAGTAGGAACTCCCACTAATGAAATGTTGGAAGATTTGTGAAGTTGTGGTCAATTTAATAAAAGCCTTTTTCGACATTATGGATTTTAGTGGCAATAATAATAATATTAATACAATTAGGCTCATTGGAAACCCTTACAAATCTACGCAATTATCTCCCCTGCAATTAATGATGTACAACCAGTAGCTACGCCCCATTGGATCTGCTTGAAAACAACTGATGTCAAGTTATTGTGGCCTAGATTTGGAGTTTTGTCGGTAACGACCCGAAAAACTAACGCCGGCTTTTTTTCTGGCCGCACCATAAAAATAACTCTGGTATCGAGAGTCCACATAAAGGCTGCGTTAGGCTCCAAAAAAGGAGCGTAGAGCATTTTTAACGCAGCTTCAACTCTCGATACCAGAGTTGCTTACGGACGCGGCCAGCCTCAAAAACGTGCTCGTGCACGATTCCCCCAGCCAATCGGATTGAACTTGATTCTGATTGGCTGATTCCATCAGCCAATCAGAATATTCCTACCTTAATTCCGATTGTCTGATAGAATCCTATCAGCCAATCGGAATTCGAGGGACGCCATCTTGGATGACGTCAGTTAAAGGAACCGTCATTCGTCGTTCAGTCGTCGGCCAGAATGGATGTTCCGCGGTGGAGGTCTTCAGGATGCTGCCGCTTCGCTCCGGATGGATGCCGCTTGGATGAAGACTTCAATCGGATGGAAGACTTCTTCTGGCCCGCTTGGATGAAGACTTCAGCCGGATCATGGACCTCTTCGGCCCCCCGCTTGGGCTTGGATCAGGACATCGGAGGAGCTCTTCTGGACCGATCGGTGAACCTGGTATGGTGAAGACAAGGTAGGATGATCTTCAGGGGCTTAGTGTTAGGTTTATTTAAGGGGGGTTTGGGTTAGATTGGGGTATGTGGGTGGTGGGTTGTAATGTTGGGGGGCTTGGGTATTGTATGTTTTTTTTTACAGGCAAAAGAGCTGTATTTCTTGGGGCATGCCCCGCAAAGGGCCCTGTTCAGGGCTGGTAAGGTAAAAGAGCTTTGAACTTTAGTAATTTAGAATAGGGTAGGGCATTTTTTTATTTTGGGGGGCTTTGTTATTTTATTAGGGGGCTTAGAGTAGGTGTAATTAGTTTAAAATTGTTGTAATATTTTTCGTATGTTTGTAAATATTTTTTTATTTTTTGTAACTTAGTTCTTTTTTATTTTTTGTACTTTAGCTAGTTTATTTAATTGTATTTATTTGTAGCAATTGTATTTAATTAATTTATTGATAGTGTAGTGTTAGGTTAATTGTAGGTAATTGTAGGTAGTTTATTTAATTCATTTATTGATAGTCTAGTGTTAGGTTTATTTGTAACTTAGGTTAGGATTTCTTTTACAGGTAAATTTGTAATTATTTTAACTATTTTAGCTATTAAATAGTTCTTAACTATTTAATAGCTATTGTACCTGGTTAAAATAAATACAAAGTTACCTGTAAAATAAATATAAATCCTAAAATAGCTATAACATAATTATAATTTATATTGTAGCTATATTAGGATTTATTTTACAGGTAAGTATTTAGCTTTAAATTGGAATAATTTATTTAATAAGAGTTAATTAATTTCGTTAGATTTAAATTATATTTAACTTAGGGGGGTGTTAGTATTAGGGTTAGACTTAGCTTTAGGGGTTAATACATTTATTAGAATAGCGGCGAGATTCGTCGGCAGATTAGGGGTTAATAATTGAAGTTAGGTGTCGGCGATGTTAGGGAGGGCAGATTAGGGGTTAATACTATTTATGATAGGGTTAGTGAGGCGGATTAGGGGTTAATAAATTTATTATAGTAGCTCTCAGGTCCGGTCGGCAGATTAGGGGTTAATAAATATAATATAGGGGTCGGCGGTGTTAGGGGCAGCAGATTAGGGGTACATAAGGATAACGTAGGTGGCGGTCGGCAGATTAGGGGTTAATAAGTGTAGGCAGGTGGAGGCGACGTTGAGGGGGGCAGATTAGGGGTTAATAAATATAATACAGGGGTCGGCGGTGTTAGGGGCAGCAGATTAGGGGTACATAAGGATAACGTAGGTGGCGGTCGGCAGATTAGGGGTTAAAAATTTTTTTTCGAGTGTCAGGCGATGTGGGGGGACCTCGGTTTAGGGGTACATAGGTAGTTTATGGGTGTTAGTGTACTTAGAGTACAGTAGTTAAGAGCTTTATGAACCGGCATTAGCCCAGAAGGCTCTTAACTACTGACTTTTTTCCTGTGGCTGGAGTTTTGTCGTTAGATGTCTAACGCTCACTTCAGACACGACTCTAAATACTGGAGTTATAAAAATCCCATTGAAAAGATAGGATACGGAATTTACGTAAGGGGATCTGCGGTATGGAAAAGTCGCGGCTGGAAAGTGAGCGTTAGACCCTATTTTGAGTGACTCCAAATACCGGCGGTAGCCTAAAACCAGCGTTAGGAACCTCTAACGCTGGTTTTCATGGCTACCGCCAAACTCTAAATCTAGGCCTTAGTATTAAGTGTATTGTAGTATTCATTCAGTACCTGCTTTTAATTACAATATAGAAACGTTGGTTGTTTCAATGTTATTTGATTCATGTGATTCTAAACTCATTATTGTTTTAAGCTTTTAGGCTAAAATGTTTTCTTTAAGATTCAACTTGTGTTTTTATTCTGAAAGCTAAAATATTTAATTATATTGCACATAGTGGGTTAAATATGTTGTTTTCAAGTTGTTCTGTGGAGGATAAATCATAGAGACAATATGCAGACAGTCCTTGTGATGAACTAAACAAGCAATGGCAGATGGGACTCAATTAGAGAAAAACAGCTGTTTTATATTTACATTCATTTTACAGTAATAACATACCTAACCTCTTTCAACACGTGCAGTTCTTACTAAATTATTAAAGGAATACAGAACTCTTTAAAATGTTTTTTTTTTTTTTTTTTTTTAACTGTACATAATTTGATTTATTTTTACATGAAAACAAATACTGTACGGGTTTAAATACCATTAATTAGAAATGCATATTTTAGAAACTGTGGGGGTCCCCTGTTAAATGTGTGTTGTCAGGGGTCTGGGCAGGGCCGAACCCCCCCGTTTTATATATATATATATATATATACAGTATATTCTATTATATAAAAGGCCAAGTGTGTTTGTCCGAAGCTGTCATGCGCAGTAGAAACTGTGTGAGGACAAACACACCTGGCCTTGAAGAAGACTGACCTTGCTGGCATCTGGGACGATCGTGTGTGATGGGGGCGGGGCCGGCTGGGCGTTGAGTGGGAGGGGCCGGGCGTGGCGTGGGCGGGTGGATGTCAGAGAGCTCAAAAAAAAGAGGGGGGAAAGAGAGAGAGCTCAAAAAAAAGAGAGGGGATAGAGAGAGAGAGCTCAAAAAAAGAGGGGGGATAGAGGGAGCAAAAGAGGGGGAAAGAGACAGCAAAGAGATAGGGGGGAGGGAGAGCAAAAGAAAGGGGAGAGAGCAAAAGAGGGGAGATAGAGAGAGCAAAAGAGAGAGAGCAAAAGAGAGGGGGAAAAAGGGGAGAGAGAGAACAAAAGAGAGGGTAGAGAGAGCAAAAGAGGGGAGAGAAAGAGAGCGCAAAAGAGGGGGGGAGAGATGGAAGAGAGAGAGAGAGCAAAAGAGAGGGGGAAGAGAGAGAGCAAAAGAGAGGGGGGAGCACAAAAGACAGGGGAGAGAGAGTGCAAAAGAGAGGGGGGAAAGAGAGGGGAGAGACAGAGAGGGAGAGAAAAAGAGAGGGGAGAGAGAGCAAAAGAGAAGGTGAGAGAGAGCAAAAGAGAGGGGGAGAGAGAGCAAAAGAGAGGGGGAGAGAGAGCAAAAGAGAAGGGGAGAGAGAGCAAAAGAGAAGGTGAGAGAGAGCAAAAGAGAGGGGGAGAGAGAGCAAAAGAGAGGGGGAGAGAGAGCAAAAGAGAGGGGGAGAGAGAGAGCAAAAGAGAGGGGGAGAGAGAGAGCAAAAGAGAGGGGGAGAGAGAGCAAAAGAGAGGGGGAGAGAGAGCAAAAGAGAGGGGAAGAGAGAGCAAAAGAGAGGGGGAGAGAGAGCAAAAGAGAGGGGGAGAGAGACAGTAAAAGATAGGGGGAGAGAGACAGCAAAAGATAGGGGGAGAGAGAGAGCAAAAGAGGGGGGAGAGAGAGAGCAAAAGAGGGGGGATAGAGACAGCAAAAGACAGGGAGAGAGACAGCAAAAGAGAGGGGAGAGAGCAAAAGAGGGGAGAGAAAGAGAGCACAAAAGAGGGGGGGGGAGAGGGAGGAGAGAGAGAGCAAAAGAGAGGGGGGAGAGAGAGAGAGAGCAAAACAGAGGGGGAGCACAAAAGACAGGGGAGAGAAAGTGCAAAAGAGAGGGGGAAAGAGAGGGGAGAGACAGAGAGGGAGAGAAAAAGAGAGGGGAGAGAGAGCAAAAGACAGGGAGAGAGACAGCAAAAGAGAGGGGGGAGAGCAAAAGAAAGGTAGAGAGAGAGAGAGCAAAAGAGAGGGAGAGAGAGAGCAAAAGAGAGGGGGAGAGAGAGCAAAAGAGAGGGGGAGAGAGAGCAAAAGAGAGGGGGAGAGAGGGGGAAAGAGAGGGGAGAGAGCAAAAGAGAGGGGAGAGAGAGCACGCAAAAGAGTGGGGGAAAGAGAGAGCAAAAGTGAGGGGGAGAGAGAGAACATAAGAGAGGGGGAGAGAAAGAGCGAAAGAGCAAAAGCGAGGGGGATAGAGAGAGCAAAAGAGAGGGGGAAAGAGCAAAAGAAAGGGGAGAGAGAGAACAAAAGAGGGGGATAGAGAGAGCAAAAGAGAGGGGGGAGAGAGAGGGCTAAAGAGAGGGGGAGAGAGAGAGCAAAAGAGAGGGTATAGAGACAGCAAAAGACAGGGAGAGAGACAGCAAAAGAGAGGGGGAGAGAACAAAAGAGAGGGGGGAGAGAACAAAAGAGAGGGGGGAGAGAACAAAAGAAAGGGGGGAGGGAGAGCAAAAGAGAGGGAGAGAGAGCACAAGAGAGGGAGAGAGAGCAAAAGAGAGGAGGAGAGAGAGTGAAAGCAAAATAGAGGGGGGATAGCGCAAAAGAGAGGGGGAGAGAGAGCACAAAATAGAGGGAGGAAAAGAGAGGGGGGAGAGAGAGCAAAAGAGAGGGGGGAGAGAGAGAGTGCAAAATAGAGAGGAGGAGAAAGAGAGCAGAAGAGGGAGAGAGAGAGAGCAAAAGATAGGGGGGAGAGAGAGAGAGCAAGGGGTGCAACCACTGTACCAGACAGTTGCACAGTTCCCAGCAACCCAGGCAATTAATCCCTGAAGGTTTGGTGCCAAATGCAACTTAATTCTCATTTTTGCTTTTAAATATTACTGTGTGCCTGCTAGTGAGTGCCAGGTTTTCAGAGGTAACATGATAGGGACAGATAAGTATTCAGGCCCCTAGGGTATACTGTATCTAACTTGAAAAATCCATCTCGCCTTCTTTTAGAGCAACAATTTTTTACTATCACTCCCTCTCTTTAAAGGTGGAATCTGATCTGTTGGAGAACACTGAAAGCTTTAAACCAGATGTCCTCTTTCTAAAAAATGTTTGGCTACAGGTTGATCACTGTTACTGCTTTCAATAGCCTTTCTAATACTAGACCTATACATTGCCATCCTTTCTTTGAACATACACTCTGTTTCTCCAATATACATTTCCCCTCATTGGCATTTAATAAGGTATACAACATACTTTAATTCGCAAGTCTGTCAGGGTTTTGACTGTTACTGCACCTTTAAGTTGGTTCACCAATCACAGTGATTCATCACCTATTTTAACACCTGCTCTCCTAACTAGCATTGCTTAGTATTTTGTTTCTCTATCTAGAGTAACTCTGAGCCTTACTCTCTGAGATTTTCACAGATACCTAACTTCAATTTTCCTCCTCAGGATTCATTGTTTAACAAAGTCATTTCTTTAACAAGAGGACAACACTCCTGTCAGCATTGGAATCTGCAGACCTCTAACTTCTTGCTAATTCCTAGCCTGTAGTGTCTTGGCATCTTAACAACTACAGAGAAGCTGTTTCCTTTTTTCTACAAGCAGGGATCTGTTTCTTGCAACACTAACAGGAAGTGATTGGGACCAAATTGTGCGCGCACAAGGAGTCAGAACAGGCAGCAGGTTCGGACAACAAACTTTGTGAGTAACATTTTCTAACCTTCCACAACTACTGTTTTGTGTTTCTCTGCCTGTATTTCTACCTCTTCTCATGCTAACTGGGATTACTAGTTCAACACATACTGTGCACATACTTTGCATTAGCCTGATTTGTGATCTGCTTCAGATTGAGGCTGTGTTTTCCAATTGTGTATTATCCTCAGCAGAATATTAAGATTCATACCAAGTGTGACTGTCTAAATGTTATTTGATGAATAACTACTTCTAACCTTTCATTGTGGATTACAACTCTGAAATTTGTGTTTACCTTACTTAAGGATTTTCTACAGAGATCACTGAGGATTACAAATAGAGATTCTATTTTCGCATATTTTCTATCTAATGTCTAACATGTCGCTTCTCCCTCAATAAGGGTCTAACGTGACACCTGGGTATATAATTAAGTATTCAGTATATCCTGAAAACTATACTTTATAACAACTTTACACTATACTACTTGGTTTCACTTTGAAGCTAGTGTTACCAAATCACAATAGTGTTACATTTCACATTTTTGTCTTGTAAAGTTGTTACCTCCTTGACATAATACTAAGCCTAAAAAAGTTACGTCACAAGTATGGATCCTGCTGAAATACCCCAGTTTGTATTTAACCTAAACCAAAAGGTGGATAAAATGGGGCAAGCAATATTAGACCTACAACTAGAAACACAGGTTCTTAGAGAATTGATAAAGGATCTGAAAGTCCCGCACACCTCAACTATTGAACCACAAGTTAGTTTACCTGACTCCTTTTCTGGAGACAGGCGGTCTTACAGACAATTTAAAAATGCTTGCCACCTCCTATTTAACTTAAAACCTCACACCTACCCAACAGACAGGGTAAGGGTACTCTCTACAATATCTTTTCTCAGGTCAGAACCTAGGGTATGGGCTGACCACCTATGTGAAACCAATGACCCTCTAATAAATTCTTTCTCTGGGTTTTTCTCTGCTATGGATGAGTTATACAGTGATACAGATATCCAACTCACAGCAGAACAAAAAATGAGAAACCTTAAACAAGGAAAAAAATCTGTGGAGGATTACATCACAGAATTTAAATTATATGCTTCTGATTCAGCCTGGAGTTTGGTTTCACTCCGCAATCAGTTTAGGCTCGGCCTCTCTGATTCCGTTAAAGACGAACTAGCAAGGATAGAGATGCCAAGTACTCTGGATGCTCTCATGAAAGTAGCAACTCAGATTGATCGTAGGCTAAGAGAACGTAAGGCAGAACGCACCTACACTGAACCTGCTTCTAAGGTCCCATCGTCCAGCACTACACACTCAAGACCTACAACTAATGACCCCGTCACCCCTATGGATATCGGGGTAATTAGGGGACCACTCACTGCCGAAGAACGAATGAGAAGAAGGAACAACCACTTATGCATGTATTGTGCAAACCCAAGTCACATGGTCACAGTCTGTCCCATTCTACTTAAAAACAAAAAGAGTAAGTTTAATATTGTAAATAATGTAACAAGACTTGATGAACTACCTTCTTATTGCAATTTATCTCTCTTGTTACAGTGGGACCTTAGACGTCTGCCAATCAATGCCATAGTGGATTCTGGAGCTTTTGGCAATTTCATTGACAACACCACTGTACAAATTAATAAAATACCCACTGTTGAAAAAAAACACCCTGTCTCTCTCAAGGTTATTGATGGTTCCGTACTAGAAAACGGTCCTATCACGCACAAAACAATTCCCTTATTAGTGACCACTCAAGGGGGACATACTGAGTATATTACCTTTGACGTTATACCTTCACCACATTTCCAAGTTGTTTTAGGTCTATACTGGCTACAATTACATAATCCTAATATAGACTGGTCATCACTCACTTTGACCTTTCAATCAACATTTTGTAAAAATACTTGTTTTCCTCAAACAGCAGTACTACACACTAGCACTGATGTACCTCCTATACCGACTCACTATCTAGATTTCCAGGAAGTGTTTAGTAAGGTGGAAGCTGATACACTTCCACCTCACCGGGTATACGACTGCCCAATTGAATTAATCCCAGGAGCAACACTACCTGTAGGTCATCTTTACCCCCTTAGCCAACCTGAACTAGAACATTTAAAAGAATATCTGCAAGACAACCTAAAGAAAGGTTTCATCCGACCGTCTACCTCTCCTGCAGCTGCAGGTATGTTTTTTGTGACTAATAAAGACTCCACTCTTCGTCCCATCATAGATTATAGGGAGCTCAATAAACGGACCGTAAAAAATCGGTATCCACTCCCTTTAATTCCCGAAATGATCGAACGACTTACTGATGCCACAGTGTTCACAAAACTTGACTTGCGTGGGGCTTACAACCTTATTCGTATAAGGGAAGGCGACGAATGGCTCACTGCCTTTAGAACTAGGTATGGGCTCTTTGAATATCTTGTGATGCCATTCGGCCTTTGTAATGCCCCCGCAACTTTCCAGCACTTTATAAATGATATATTTCGCGATCTCTTAGATGTTTGTTTAGTTGTCTATTTAGACGACATCCTGATCTACTCTCAGAATATTTCTGACCACATAAAACACGTACGCTGGGTGCTGGCCCGTTTAAAGGTACATAAGTTATATGCCAAGCTCGAGAAATGTTCGTTCCACAAATCTACTATTTCCTTTTTGGGGTATACCATCTCCTCAGAAGGCGTACAGATGCAGTCTGAAAAGGTTGAAGCAGTAAAAAATTGGCCACAACCTCATGACCGCAAATCCCTACAAAGGTTTCTAGGTTTTGCTAATTATTATAGAAAATTCATAAGGAATTTTTCTAGAATTGTTAAACCATTGACTCAACTTACTGGTACTACACACCCATTTCTTTGGGAACAACAACATACCGCTGTCTTTGAACACCTGAAAACATTGTTCACCAAAGCTCCCATCTTACATCTACCTAATCCTAACCTTCAGTATATTCTGGAGGTGGACTCTTCAGACTATGCTATAGGTGCAGTCTTGTCCCAACAGAAGGCACCTCATGAACCGATGCATCCCATTTCTTTCTTTTCTAAATCCATGAGTTCAGCTGAGAAAAACTACGCAATCGGTGATAAAGAATTGTTAGCAATCCGAAGATCATTAGAATTCTGGCGACACCTCCTAGAAGGGGCTAAGAAAACCTTTTTGATTTATACTGACCACAAAAACCTTCAGTATCTCCAAAATAATAAGACTCTCTCATCCAGACAGGTTAGATGGAGTCTGTATTTTGCAAGATTTGATTTCCAGATAATCTATCGCCCGGCATGTAAAAATGGTAAGGCTGATGCCCTCTCTCGCCAATCGAGTCCACCATCTCAAAGTACCAGTTATACAAATATTATTCCGACTGAACGATTCATTGGTTTAACTTCTGACATTTTAACAGACATACAAAAGCTCTCACATATGCCACTACCTAACTCTAAGGTTCAGCTAATTAACCGGAATGGAATATATTACTACAAAGACAGAATATTCTTACCTGAACCTTTAAGACATCAAATTCTACAAGAGCAGCATGATTCACCTCTTGCAGGTCATCCAGGAGAGAGACGTACATTAGAGTTGATCAGCAGAGCGTATTGGTGGCCAGACATGAAAAGATCAATTTCTGACTACATAAAAACCTGCCTTATATGTCAAACTTGCAAAATAGAGAAAAAGAGCCCATATGGACTACTTATGCCCCTACCTGTTTCTGATAGACCATGGAAACAAATAGGCATAGACTTCATAGTGGATTTACCTCCCTCTAAAAATCATACCACTATAATGGTGGTTGTTGATAGTTTTTCAAAAATGGCTCACTTTCTACCATTTCATAAATTACCCACTGCACCTGAAACAGCCAGACTTTTTATGGATCAAATCCTCAAGTTACATGGAGTACCAAGTACTGTGATTTCTGACAGGGGATCTCAATTTACTTCAAGGTTTTGGAAATGTTTATGCAAAGCCCTTAATATCAAACACCAATTCACTACTTCATTCCATCCTCAATCAAATGGACAAGTGGAGAGAATAAACCAATGGTTGGACGAATACCTACGATGTTTTTGTGCTTATCAACAACATAATTGGATTTCATATCTCTCTTTCGCAGAATTTGCATATAACAACCTTACTAATTCTTCAACCAATCTTACACCCTTCTATGCAAATTACGGATACCACCCCACTTTCACTTCCATCTCATCAACCCCTTCTGATTCACCTTTGGTTGATGAGTTGAATAATTCTTTACAGGACAACTTCAATTTTATAAAAGAGAACATTATTAAGGCTCAAAACTCACAGAAATATCACTACGACTTAAGACATAGAGATCCTCCTAAGTATAAAATCGGAGACCAAGTATGGTTATCAACCAAGAACCTACGAATACAAGTGCCAAGTAGGAAACTAACACAAAAGTTTTGTGGACCTTTCAAAATTCTCAAAGTAGTCAATCCTAACGCCGTTACTTTAGACCTACCCTCTTCCATGAAAATACATGCTACATTTCATGTATCTCTCCTCAAGCCTTATAACCCAACCAGAGTTCAAGCTTCTCACACACCTTCGTCTCTTGAATTACAAGATACCGATGTATATGAGGTTGATCAGATTATTGACTCTAGGATTTCCAAAGGAGTATTGCAATACTTGGTTAGATGGAAGAACTTCACCAAGGATGATGATACGTGGGAACCTTCTACTAATATCTATGCTCCTAAATTGGTCTCCCAGTTCCATCAGAAATTCCCGGATTCTCCTAGACCTTAAGCTGAGGATCAGCTTGCTTGACGGGGGGATCATGTCAGGGTTTTGACTGTTACTGCACCTTTAAGTTGGTTCACCAATCACAGTGATTCATCACCTATTTTAACACCTGCTCTCCTAACTAGCATTGCTTAGTATTTTGTTTCTCTATCTAGAGTAACTCTGAGCCTTACTCTCTGAGATTTTCACAGATACCTAACTTCAATTTTCCTCCTCAGGATTCATTGTTTAACAAAGTCATTTCTTTAACAAGAGGACAACACTCCTGTCAGCATTGGAATCTGCAGACCTCTAACTTCTTGCTAATTCCTAGCCTGTAGTGTCTTGGCATCTTAACAACTACAGAGAAGCTGTTTCCTTTTTTCTACAAGCAGGGATCTGTTTCTTGCAACACTAACAGGAAGTGATTGGGACCAAATTGTGCGCGCACAAGGAGTCAGAACAGGCAGCAGGTTCGGACAACAAACTTTGTGAGTAACATTTTCTAACCTTCCACAACTACTGTTTTGTGTTTCTCTGCCTGTATTTCTACCTCTTCTCATGCTAACTGGGATTACTAGTTCAACACATACTGTGCACATACTTTGCATTAGCCTGATTTGTGATCTGCTTCAGATTGAGGCTGTGTTTTCCAATTGTGTATTATCCTCAGCAGAATATTAAGATTCATACCAAGTGTGACTGTCTAAATGTTATTTGATGAATAACTACTTCTAACCTTTCATTGTGGATTACAACTCTGAAATTTGTGTTTACCTTACTTAAGGATTTTCTACAGAGATCACTGAGGATTACAAATAGAGATTCTATTTTCGCATATTTTCTATCTAATGTCTAACATGTCGCTTCTCCCTCAATAAGGGTCTAACGTGACACCTGGGTATATAATTAAGTATTCAGTATATCCTGAAAACTATACTTTATAACAACTTTACACTATACTACTTGGTTTCACTTTGAAGCTAGTGTTACCAAATCACAATAGTGTTACATTTCACATTTTTGTCTTGTAAAGTTGTTACCTCCTTGACAAAGTCAGATGATATTTCATCCTATACTTTTTCCCCATATGGCTGGGAGAAAATGTGTCACCCAAAGTTAGGTTAGCACATGTCACACACCCATGCCATGGCAGTGGGACACTTGATTTTCATATTTATCAACTGGGCCAGCCTGTATTAACATATCCCTAATACTCTTACCCCTTCTGTAAGAAAAAATTGGAACCTGTGCTACAAACGGCGCTAGTCTGTCATTAGCTTCAAGAACTTTCCAATTGTCAAGTACTGTTTTGCATAATTTGCAAGTTTCAGTTGCATAGTCATTTAGAATATACAACCTATCCATATTACCTTCCTTAGGGGTACCCCCTTCAAAATCTGCTCTTTACTTTCCTTCACAATTTCATCCAGATGATAATTCTTCCATTTCCTCCACTGTGGCTGTAACCTCACTCTCTTTAGATGTCAGTCTTCCAGCCCTAAGTATCTGCACCCTTGGCATAGATCTCAATGAGGGTTTGGGTGTAAATTCCTCAAACCTGATCAGTGTATTTCTGTCTGTGGCCTTCCTAAATACCCTAGTCTCTAGGTTACCCAATTTCTTAAGAAGCAGTTTTATATTATACATACACATATGGTTTAACATTCACACTGTCACCATAGCAATGTTAATCACAGATAAGCAAGTCCGATGCTTATGCAGTGTCACAATAGAGATGTCCAAAAATGAGGGTTCATATTAGAGTCATCCAGTTTGACCTAGGCTCACTGTACATGGCAATTATGGGGGAAGATTTACTTGATTGATTGTTTATATGCTTGATATGCTAGCTAAATTTGTCCTGATCAAATGAAGACACATAAAGATAAGTAAGGCTTCAAACTCTCTGATGTGCTGTTAGTTGCTTTAATGATTGTCCTAGATACAACCTGTACGCAGGTGCATCTTAATAGCATCATAACTAAAACTGAAAATGTTCACAAGTTCCACCCCTCAGTGCTTGGTGATTCTGATACCCCTGCATCAGCTACCCTATCTGATAGATGTCCTCCATGGATCTTCTGGTTTTCCTCCTTGACCCAATCCCTTCCTCTGTTTTGCTTCCTATTGTCTTCTGGCTCCTTGACTTCTGGTTGTTCCCTAGTTTTGACTTCTGCCTTTGACCCTTGGCAACCTGTCCTATATGGATTGACTCTCTGGATCAGCTTCCTGACCTGAGTTGGCTTGCCCCTTTTGCACTGTTTTCCTGACTTAACCCTAGCTATTCCTGACATCACCTTTGCCCTTGTGCCTATTGTCTTCTTTAGAGACCCTGTCTATTGTAGTGTTTGTTGGCACCTTCAATTTTTATGATCTGCAAACATCCCTGATTCTTCATGCCCACCCAGTTCCAGGCTATTTCTGGAGGAAACGTATGTAAGGGTGAGCTGTTACCTGCCAACTGGATTTCAGTCTTTCAACTAAAAAGCACAAAAGATACCTATTTATTGCTTAGTGTTTTCTTAATATTGTCCAAGCTTTACTATTATTGTTTCACATTGAAATCAGTTGGAACAGTTAAGTGATATTTACACTGCAAAAAATATTATTTTACCACTGTCGAACTTTGCATATTCTTATGTATACCAAAATGAGATGGTAAAGCACAAAGATGGGACAAAATGGAGTGAAAAAATGTTAGGAAAATTAAAAACATTGCAGTGGTTTGGTGATTGGATTGATCCTTGATAGTGTCTAAGGAAAATAATTTACATTGACCATCCTGAGTTTTAAACAAACTGAATGTCCATTGTATATATGTGCATAATACAGTATACTAGGCATGTTTGCGCCATTATTTTTTTACCTTTTAATTTATATAAATAATTTTTTTTAAGTTTTCTCATTCATTCAGCAAAAAATACATTGTTCAATTTTGTGAGAATTATTTTGTATAAGAAAAAAGTGCCAGGAACTGATATCAGCTTCTATAACAGGATTTTAACAGTTCTCATACTGTAAAATGTGAACCCGCTAAGTTGCAAGGTTACAAAATACTGTACATAACAAAATTTGTCTCTGCCAAATAATATTCCTATTAACGTAAGATGGACGACCTTTGGGTTTTTTGTAAAGAAAAAAGCAATCTGTGCAAAACATCTTGGTCACCAACAAGACGGAATAGCAAATTATTAAATCCCAGTCATGACAATACAATGTCTGATAGAAATCCTGATAAAAAAAAAGACAAAAGTACTGTAAATTACAATCCCGAAAAATAATGTATATAGCTATTAAATACAATACAACACACAAAGTCTAGCACTCACAAACAAGCTCTCAGCTAGGATTAAAAAGCAAAAATGGAAGAGTTAGTTACCGCATTTGGCCAAATGGGACAAGCCCAGGTACCAAATCAAGGTCTCTTCCACTCACCTGGGTCCCTAATACAGCCACACAACTGCAGCCATGCACACAAATGCAAGCTAATAATCAAACAAACTGGGAACAAGTCAGGGTTCACAGACTTTTGTAATCATCCTGGGAAAAAGCACAAAAAAAAATGGAATAAGGACAGCACATCCAGACTGGACCGGGTACACATCCCATGACCCACAAACAGGCTCAGCTTTGGTTGTTAACGCACTCACATAAAGCTCCTCTATCTGGCAGTTATTCCTTTTTTTTGCTTTTTCCCCGGGATGATTACAAAAGTCTGTGAACCCTGACTTGTTCCCACTTTGTTTTATTATTAGCTTGCATTTGTGTGCATGGCTGCAGTTGTGTGGCTGTATTAGGGACCCAGGTGAGTGGAAGAGACCTTGATGTGGTACCTGGGTTTGTCCCATTTGGCCAAATGCGGTAACTAACTCTTCCAGTTTTGCTTTTTAATCCTAGCTGAGAGCTTGTTTGTGAGTGCTGGACTTTATGTGTGTTGTATTGTATTGTCTGTTTCTGTAATTCTCCCTAAGGACTTGCACCCTGGCAGGCCCGGGGTTAATTGCCTGTGGCTCTGCAGATAGAGGAGCTTTACGTGAGTGCGTTAGCAACCAAAGCTGAGCCTGTTTGTGGGTCATGGGATGTGTACCCGGTCCAGTCTGGATGTGCTGTCCTTATTCCTTTTTTTAGCTATTAAATACATACAGTATGTACAGTACAATACATTTCTGTATCGCCCAATACCAATGGACTAAACATTAGACATCATTAGTAGTGATGTCGCAAATAGTTCGCCGGCGAATAGTTCCCGGTGAACATAGCTTGTCCGCGTTCGCCGCGGCGGGCGAACATATGCAATGTTCGATCCGCCCCTATTCGTCATCATTGAGTAAAAGTTCAGCCAATCAGCAGCAGACACTCCCTCCCAGACCCTCCCAGCTCCTGGGCAGCAGCCATTTTAGATTCATTCTGATCCTGCATTCTTAGTGAGAGGAGGGATAGTGTAGCTGCTGCTGATTTTATAGGGAAATTGATAGCTAGGCTAGTGTATTCAGTGTCCACTACAGTCCTGAAGGACTCATCTGATCTCTGCTGTAAAGACAGCACCCTAAAAAGCCCTTTTTAGGGCTAGAACATCTTTTTTTTTTTTGCCTGTGTAATTTTGACTGTGAAACATGAGTCTGCTAGTGTAATCTAATTGCAGTTGCCTGCCTGCAGTGCCACCACTCATATCTGTTGTAACAGTAGTGTAAACTTTGTAAAAAAAAACTTTTTTGACTGTGAAACATCAGTCTGCTAGTGTAATCTAATTGCAGTTGCCTGCCTGCCAGTGTGTGTGCCAGGCACACTTGCTAAGTGCCACCACTCATATCTGTTGTAACAGTAGTGTAAATTTTTTTAAAAAACAAACTTTTTTGACTGTGAAACATCAGTCTGCTAGTGTAATCTAATTGCAGTTGCCTTCCTGCCAGCGTGTGTGCCAGGCACACTTGCCAACTATTGCCACCACTCATATCTGTTGTAACAGTAGTGTAAATTTTTTTAAAAAAAACTTTTTTTACTGTGAAACATCAGTCTGTTAGTGTAATCTAATTGCAGTTGCCTGCCTGCCAGCGTGTGTGCCAGGCCCACTTGCCAACTAGTGCCACCACTCATATCTGTTGTAACAGTAGTGTAAATTTAAAAAAAAAAATTTTTGACTGTGAAACATCAGTCTGCTAGTGTGATCTAATTGCAGTTGCCTGCCTGCCTGCCAGCATGTGTGCCAGGCCCACTTGCCAACTAGTGCCACCACTCATATCTGTTGTAACAGTATTGTAATTTTTTTTTAAAAAAACTTTTGTTGACTGTGAAACATCAGTCTGCTAGTGTAATCTAATTGCAGTTGCCTGCCTGCCAGTGTGTGTGCCAGGCACACTTGCTAAGTGCCACCACTCATATCTGTTGTAACAGTAGTGTAATTTTTTTTTAAAAACAAACTTTTTTGACTGTGAAACATCAGTCTGCTAGTGTAATCTAATTGCAGTTGCCTGTCTGCCAGCGTGTGTGCCAGGCCCACTTGCCAACTATTGCCACCACTCATATCTGTTGTAACAGTAGTGTAAATTTTTTTAAAAAAAACTTTTTTGACTGTGAAACATCAGTCTGCTAGTGTAATCTAATTGCAGTTGCCTGCCTGCCAGCGTGTGTGCCAGGCCCACTTGCCAACTATTGCCACCACTCATATCTGTTGTAACAGTAGTGTACATTTTTTAAAAAAAAACTTTTTGACTGTGAAACATCAGTCTGCTAGTGTGATCTAATTGCAGTTGCCTGCCTGCCAGCGTGTGTGCCAGGCCCACTTGCCAACTAGTGCCACCACTCATATCTGTTGTAACAGTAGTGTAATTTTTAAAAAAAAAAACTTATTTGACTGTGAAACATCAGTCTGCTAGTGTAATCTAATTACAGTTGCCTGCCTGCCTGCCAGCATGTGTGCCAGGCCCACTTGCCAACTAGTGGCACCACTCATATCTGTTGTAACAGTAGTGTAAATTTAAAAAAACAAAACTTTTTTGACTGTGAAACATCAGTCTGCTAGTGTAATCTAATAGCAGTTTCCTGTCTGCCAGCGTGTGTGCCAGGGCCACTTGCCAACTAGTGCCACCACTCATATCTGTTGTAACAGTATTGTAAATTTAAAAAAAAACAAAAACTTTTTTGACTGTGAAACATCAGTCTGCTAGTGTAATCTAATTGCAGTTGCCTGCCTGCCAGCGTGTGTGCCAGGCCCACTTGCCAACTAGTGCCACCACTCATATATGTTGTAACAGTAGTGTAAATATTTAAAAAAAAAAACTTTTTTGACTGTGAAACATCAGTCTGCTAGTGTAATCTAATTGCAGTTGCCTGCCTGCCAGCGTGTGTGCCAGGCACACTTGCCAACTAGTGCCACCACTCATATCTGTTGTAACAGAAGTGTAATTTAAAAAAAAAAAAATATTTGACTGTGAAACATCAGTCTGCTAGTGTAATCTAATTACAGTTGCCTGCCTGCCAGCATGTGTGCCAGGCCCACTTGCCAACTAGTGGCACCACTCATATCTGTTGTAACAGTAGTGTAAATTTAAAAAAAACTAAACTTTTTTGACTGTGAAACATCAGTCTGCTAGTGTAATCTAATTGCAGTTGCCTGCCTGCAGTGCCACCACTCCTATCTGTTGTAACAGTAGTGTAAATTTTGTAAAAAAAAACTTTTTTGACTGTAAAACATCAGTCTGCTAGTGTAATCTAATAGCAGTTGCCTGTCTGTCAGAGTGTGTGCCAGGGCCACTTGCCAACTAGTGCCACCACTCATATCTGTTGTAACAGTATTGTAAATTTAAAAAAAAACAAAAAACTTTTTTGACTGTGAAACATCAGTCTTCTAGTGTAATCTAATTGCAGTTGCCTGCCTGCCAGTGTGTGTGACAGGCACACTTGCTAAGTGCCACCACTCATATCTGTTGTAACAGTAGTGTAAATTTAAAAAAAAAAAACTTTTTTGACTGTGAAACATCAGTCTGCTAGTGTAATCTAATTGCAGTTGCCTGCCTGCCTGCCAGCGTGTGTGCCAGGCCCACTTGCCAACTAGTGCCACCACTCATATCTGTTGTAACAGTAGTGTAAATATTTAAAAAAAAAACTTTTTTGACTGTGAAACATCAGTCTGCTAGTGTAATCTAATTGCAGATGCCTTCCTGCCAGTGTGTGTGCCAGTCACACTTGCTAAGTGCCACCACTCATATCTGTTGTAACAGTAGTGTAAATTTAAAAAAAAAAACTTTTTTGACTGTGAAACATCAGTCTGCTAGTGTAATCTAATTGTAGTTGCCTGCCTGCCAGCGTGTGTGCCAGACCCACTTGCCAACTAGTGCCACCACTCATATCTGTTGTAACAGTAGTGTAAATTTTGTAAAAAAAACTTTTTTGACTGTGAAACATCAGTCTGCTAGTGTAATCTAATTGCAGTTGCCTGCCTGCCAGCGTGTGTGCCAGGCCCACTTGCCAACTAGTGCCACCACTCATATCTGTTGTAACAGTAGTGTAAATTTTGTAAAAAAAAACTTTGACTGTGAAACATCAGTCTGCTAGTGTAATCTAATTGCAGTTGCCTGCCTGCCTGCCAGCGTGTGTGCCAGGCCCACTTGCCAACTAGTGCCACCACTCATATCTGTTGTAACAGTAGTGTAAATATTTAAAAAAAAAAACTTTTTTGACTGTGAAACATCAGTCTGCTAGTGTAATCTAATTGCAGATGCCTGCCTGCCAGTGTGTGTGCCAGTCACACTTGCTAAGTGCCACCACTCATATCTGTTGTAACAATAGTGTAAATTTAAAAAAAACAAACTTTTTTGACTGTGAAACATCAGTCTGCTAGTGTAATCTAATTGCAGTTGCCTGCCTGCCAGCGTGTGTGCCAGGCCCACTTGCCAACTAGTGCCACCACTCATATCTGTTGTAACAGTAGTGTAAATATTTAAAAAAAAACTTTTTTGACTGTGAAACATCAGTCTGCTAGTGTAATCTAATTGCAGTTGCCTGTCTGCCAGCGTGTGTGCCAGGCACACTTGCCAACTAGTGCCACCACTCATATCTGTTGTAACAGTAGTGTAAATTTTTTAAAAAAAAACTTTTTTGACTGTGAAACATCAGTCTGCTAGTGTAATCTAATTGCAATTGCCTGCCTGCCAGCGTGTGTGCCAGGCCCACTTGCCAACTAGTGCCACCACTCATATCTGTTGTAACAGTAGTGTAAATTTAAAAAACAAAACTTTTTTGACTGTGAAACATCACTCTGCTAGTGTAATCTAATAGCAGTTGCCTGCCTGCCAGCGTGTGTGCCAGGCCCACTTGCCAACTAGTGCCACCACTCATATCTGTTGAAACAGCAGTGTAAATTTTGTAAAAAAAAACTTTTTGGACTGTGAAACATCAGTCTGCTAGTGTAATCTAATAGCAGTTGCCTGCCGGCCAGCGTGTGTGCCAGGCCCACTGGCCAACTAGTGCCACCACTCATATCTGTTGTAACAGTAGTGTAAATTTAAAAAAAAAAACTTTTTTAACTGTGAAACATCAGTCTGCTAGTGTAATCTAATTGCAGTTGCCTGCCTGCCAGTGTGTGGGCCAGGCCCACTTGCCAACTATTGCCACCACTCAAATCTGTTATAACAGTAGTGTAAATTTTTTTAAAAAATTTTTTTGACTGTGAAACATCAGTCTGGTAGTCTAATCTAATTGCAGTTGCCTGCCTGCCAGCGTGTGTGCCAGGCCCACTTGCCAACTAGTGCCACCACTCATATCTGTTGTAACAGTAGTGTAAATTTTGTAAAAAAAAACTTTTTTGACTGTGAAAAATCAGTCTGCTAGTGTAATCTAATTGCAGTTGCCTGCAAGCCAGTGTGTGTGCCAGGCCCACTTGCTCACTAGTGCCACCACTCATATCTGTTGTAACAGTAGTGCAAATTTAAAAAAAAATCTTTTTTGACTGTGAAACATCAGTCTGCTAGTGTAATCTAATTGCAGTTGCCTGCCTGCCAGCGTGTGTGCCAGGCCCACTTGCCAACTTGTGCCACCACTCATATCTGTTGTAACAGTAGTGTAAATTTAAAAAAAAAAAAATTTTGACTGTGAAACATAAGTCTGGTAGTGTAATCTAATTGCAGTGGCCTGGCTGCCAGCGTGTGTGCCAGACCCACTTGCCAACTAGTGCCACCTCTCATATCTGTTGTAACAGTAGTGTAAATTTTGTAAAAAAAAAAACTTTTTTGACTGTGAAACATCAGTCTGCTAGTGTAATTTAATTGCAGTTGCCTGCCTGCCAGCGTGTGTGCCAGGCCCACTTGCCAACTAGTGCCACCACTCATATCTGTTGTAACAGTAGTGTAAATTTTGTAAAAAGAAACTTTTTTGACTGTGAAACATCAGTCTGCTGGTGTAATCTAATTGCAGTGTCCTGCCTGCCAGCGTGTGTGCCAGGCCCACTTGCTAAGTGCCACCACTCATATCTGTTGTAACAGTAGTGTAAATTTTTTAAAAAAAAACTTTTTTGACTGTGAAACATCAGTCTGCTAGTGTAATCTTATTGTAGTTGCCTGCCTGCCAGCATGTGTGCCAGGCCTACTTGCCAACTAGTGACACCACTCATATCTGTTGTAACAGTAGTGTAAATTTTTTAAAAAAAAACTTTTTTGACTGTGAAACATCAGTCTGCTAGTGTAATCTAATTGTAGTTGCCTGCCTGCCAGCGTGTGTGCCAGGCCCACTTGCCAACTAGTGCCACCACTCATATCTGTTGTAACAGTAGTGTAAATTTTGTAAAAAAAAAATTTTTTGACTGTGAAACATCAGTCTGCTAGTGTAATCTAATTGCAGTTGCCTGCCTGCCTGCCAGCGTGTGTGCCAGGCCCACTTGCCAACTAGTGCCACCACTCATATCTGTTGTAACAGTAGTGTAAATTTTGTAAAAAAAAACTTTTTTGACTGTGAAACATCAGACTGCTAGTGTAATCTAATTGCAGTTGCCTGCCTGCCAGCGTGTGTGCCAGGCACACTTGCCAACTAGTGCCACCACTCATATCTGTTGTAACAGTAGTGTAAATTTTGTAAAAAAAAACTTTTTTGACTGTGAAACATCAGACTGCTAGTGTAATCTAATTGCAGTTGCCTGCCTGCCTGCCAGCGTGTGTGCCAGGCACACTTGCCAACTAGTGCCACCACTCATATCTGTTGTAACAGTAGTGTAAATTTTGTAAAAAAAAAAACTTTTTTGACTGTGAAACATCAGACTGCTAGTGTAATCTAATTGCAGTTGCCTGCCTGCCAGCGTGTGTGCCAGGCTCACAGCGTATACTGTGCCCACTTGCCCAGTGCCACCACTCATATCTTGTTTAATAGTAGTATAAGTGTACATTTAAAAAAATAAAAACTTTTTGGACTGTGAAACATCAGTCTGCTTTTTTGTGTCAGGCTCACAGCGTATACTGTGCCCACTTGCCCAGTGCCACCACTCATATCTTGTTTAATAGTAGTATAAGTGTACATTTAAAAAAATAAAAACTTTTTGGACTGTGAAACATCAGTCTGCTTTTTTGTGTCAGGCTCACAGCGTATACTGTGCCCACTTGCCCAGTGCCACCACTCATATCTTGTTTAATAGTAGTGTAAGTGTACATTTAAAAAAAAATGACAGGCAGAGGCAGGCCACCCCGCAGGTGCCGTCGTGGTCGTGGTGCTGTGATTCCCTTTGGCCGTAGAATAATGCCCAGTGTTCAGAGGCCACGTCCCATGAACTCAAAAAGTTCTGAGGAGGACATAGTTGACTTTTTAACACAGGACACCCAATCTTCTATAGCTTCCGCTCCGAACCTTGACGCACCATCCTCCTCCAGCTTATCTTCGGGCACCTCTCAAGTTACCACCACTCGCCCGCCTGCCGCCACCACCAACACTAGCACCACAGCCGCTTCACTTGATGTGTCAGAGGAGTTTTTTACACATCAGTTGGAAGAAATGAGTGATGCGCAACCATCATTGACAGAGGATGTAGATAACAGTGATATGTCTCAGTCAGGCAGCATTACAGACATGGACATACGGTGTGATGATGATGATGTTGTACCCGCTGCTGCTTCCTTTGTTGATTTGTCAGATACAAGTGAAGCGTTTGATGATGACGATGTGTCCGTGGATGTCACGTGGGTGCCCGCTAGAAGAGAAGAAGAACAGGAGGAAAGTTCAGATGGGGAGACAGAGAGGAGGAGACGAGTTGGAAGCAGGGGGAGGTCGTCGCAAGGAGCTAGTGGCACAGTCAGACAGCATGCATCGGCACCCGGGTTCAGCCAGACAGCACGCCAATCAACGCATGCTGTTGCCACCACCAGAATGCCGTCATTGCAGAGCTCAGCAGTGTGGCATTTTTTTTGTGTGTCTTCCTCTGACAACAGCGATGCCATTTGCAACCTGTGCCAAAAGAAACTGAGTCGTGGGAAGTGCAACACCCACCTAGGTACAACTGCTTTGCGAAGGCACATGATCGCACATCACAAACGCCTATGGGATCAACACATGAGTAGAAACAGCACACAAACTCAAAGCCGCCATCCTCCTCCTGGTCCAGCATCTTCATCTACGTCAACCACTGCTGTCCTCCTTGCCCCCTCTCAACCATCCGCCACTCCGTCTCTCTTCTGGAGCAGTTCCTGCTCATCTGCCCACAGTCAGGTGTCTGTCAAGGACATGTTTGAGCGTAAGAAGCCAATGTCACAAAGTCACCCCCTTGCCCGGCGTCTGACAGCTGGCTTGTCTGAACTCTTAGCCCGCCAGCTTTTACCATACAAGCTGGTGGAGTCTGAGGCGTTCAAAAAATTTGTAGCTATTGGGACACCACAGTGGAAGGTACCCGGCCGAAATTTCTTTGCACAAAAGGCAATGCCCAACCTGTATTCGATTGTGCAAAAGGAAGTAACCTTACCATGGGTCTCAGCCCGCACGTCTTGTAATTCTCTGTCTGGGAAATTATATATCTATCAAATCTATCTATTTATCTATCAAATCTATCTAACTATCAATCATATCTATCAAATGTATATTGCATCTATTGATCTATGTAATCTATGTATCTATCTATCAAATCTATCTATCTCATGGCCGGATGGTTTTGTGACAGCCACTTGTGTTTCGGCCAAATGTCCGTCGGCCAAATGTCCGTCGGCTAAAAGTCCAGCCACGATTGCACGCGCAGTGCCCCAAATTTGAAGTAGGAGGACCGACCAAGCATCTTTTTCCATCTCCCGGTTCCTAAAATCCATGCCATATACACCTCCCCTGGCGCCGCAACTGCCTCTGGGAACCTTACCATGGGTCTCAGACCGCACGTCTTGTAATTCTCTGTCTGGGAAATTATATATTTATCAAATCTATCTATTTATCTATCAAATCTATCTAACTATCAATCGTATCTATCAAATGTATATTGCATCTATTGATCTATGTAATCTATGCATCTATATCTATCAAATCTATCTATCTCGTGGCCGGACTGTTTTGTGACAGCCACTGGTGTTTCGGCCAAATGTCCATCGGACAAATGTCCATCGGCTAAAAGTCCGGCCACGATTGCATGCGCAGTGCCCCAAATTTGAAGTAGGAGGACCGACCAAGCATCTTTTTCCATCTCCCGGTTCCTAAAATCCATGCCATATACACCTCCCCTGGCGCCGCAACTGCCTCTGGGAACTTTACCATGGGTCCCAGACTGCACGTCTTGTAATTCTCTGTCTGGGAAATTATATATCTATCAAATCTATCTATTTATCTATCAAATCTATCTAACTATCAATCGTATCTATCAAATGTATATTGCATCTATTGATCTATGTAATCTATGTATCTATCTATCAAATCTATCTATCTCGTGGCCGGACTGTTTTGTGACAGCCACTTGTGTTTCGGCCAAATGTCCGTCAGACAAATGTCCATCGGTCAAATGGCCGTCGGCTAAAAGTCCGGCCATGATTGCACGCGCAGTGCCCCAAATTTGAAGTAGGAGGACCAACCAAGCATCTTTTTCCATCTCCCGGTTCATAAAATCCATGCCATATACACCTCCCCGATAGGGGGAGTAACAGGTATTAAACTGATCAGAATAGTACTACTTAACACACCACTCATATCTGGTGCCACAGTAGATTGCACGCACAGTGCCCCAAATTTGAAGTAGGAGGACCGACCAAGCATCTTTTTCCATCTCCCGGTTCCTAAAATCCATGCCATATACACCTCCCCCGATAGGGGGAGTAACAGGTATTAAACTGATCAGAATAGTACTACTTAACACACCACTCATATCTGGTGCCATAGTAGATTGCACGCGCAGTGCCCCAAATTTGAAGTAGGAGGACCGACCAAGCATTTTTTTCCATCTCCCGGTTCCTAAAATCCATGCCATATACACCTCCCCTGGCGCCGCAACTGCCTCTGGGAACCTCACCATGGGTCCCAGACCGCACGTCTTGTAATTCTCTGTCTGGGAAATTATATATCTATCAAATCTATCTATTTATCTATCAAATCTATCTACTATCGTATCTATCAAATGTATATTGCATCTATTGGTCTATCTATCAAATCTATCTATCTCATGGTTGTGCAAATGGACTGTTTGCGGTTGTTTGAGGTGCATTAAACGGGGAGTTTGGTCTGTCACTGTGAAGCGGGCGTAACCCTTACACTACCTGATCGATACAACATTATACCTGATGTTTTAAAGCACGTTATTACAAACAATTTAGGAATGTTAGGTGATTTATGCCCTTTATGGCTTAAAAACAGACTCTGCATCAACTATGTAATTTTCCGTGGGAGTTTTGCCATGGATCCTCCTCCGGCATACCACAGTCAAGGTGTTAGTCTTCTTGAAACAACTTTTCCATCACTATTGTGGCCAGAAAGAGTCCCTGTGGGTTTTAAAATTTGCCTGCCTATTGAAGTCAATGGCGGTTCGCCCGGTTCGCACGTTCGCGAACAGTTGCGGAAGTTCGAGTCGGCTGTTCGCGAACAGAAAATTTTAAGTTTGTGACATCACTAATCATTAAATGCAAACATGTGAAAACAGCTAATTTTGCGCTTATTACCTGCCATTTTTTCCCAAAGCTGGTAAAGCAACTCAAGCTTATGTAAAACTGAGTGTAAAATGAATGCAGATATGGGTTTTGTTTTTTTTAATAAGCAATATTTTTAATTTTTTTACACCTTCCATCTATTTCAGCTATGGAAACATAAACCTAGATTATGAGTTTTGCGTTAGAGGCTGTTCGGTGCTAACGAGCAGTTTATGCTCACCGCTCACTTACAGACAGCGCTGGTATTACGGGTTTTTACAAACCCGGCATTAACCGCAAAAAAGTGAGCGAAGAGCAAAATTTAGCTCCACATCTCACCTCAATACCAGCGCTGCTTACGTTAGCGGTGAGCTGCTAAAACGTGCTCGTGCACGATTTCTACATAGGAATCAATGGGGGAGAGCCGGCTGAAAAAAACCTAACACCTGCAAAAAAGCAGCGTTTAGCTCTTAATGCAGCCCCATTGATTCCTATGGCCGTGAAATACATTTTATGTCTACACCTAACACCCTAACATGAACCCTGAGTCTAAACACCCCTAATATTACACTTATTAACCCCTAATCTGCCGCTCCGACATCGCCGACACCTGCATTATATTATTAACCCCTAATCTGCCGCTCCGGACACCGCTGCCACCTACATTATACTTATGAACCCCTAATCTGCTGCCCCCAACATCGCTGAACCCTACATTATATTTATTAACCCCTAATCTGCCGCCCCCAATGTCGCCGCAACCTAACTACATTTATTAACCCCTAATCTGCCGCCCACAATGTCGCCACCACTATAATAAAGTTATTAACCCCTAAACCTAAGTCTAACCCTAACCCCCCTAACTTAAATATAATTACAATAAATCTAAATAAAACTACTACAATTAACCAAATAATTCCTATTTAAAACTAAACACTTACCTATAAAATAAACTATAAGATAGCTACAATATAACTAATAGTTAAATTGTATCTAGCTTAGGGTTTATTTTTATTTTACAGGCAACTTTGTATTTATTTTAACTAGGTACAATAGTTATTAAATAGTTATTAACTATTTAATAACTACCTAGTTAAAATAAATACAAATTTCCCTGTAAAATAAAACCTAACCTAAGTTACAATTACACCTAACACTACACTATAATTAAATAAATTAATTACAATTAATTACAATTAAATACAATTATCTAAAGTACGAAACCCCCCCACTAAATTACAGAAAATAATAAACAAATTACAAGATTTTTAAACTAATTACACCTACTCTAATCTCCCTAACAAAATAAAAAAGCCCCCCAAAATAAAAAAAAAAGCCCTACCCTACCCTAAATTACAAATAGCCCTTAAAAGGGCCTTTTGCAGGGCATTGCCCCAAAGTAATCAGCTCTTTACCTGTAAAAAAATTACAAATACCCCCAACATTAAAACCCACCACCCACACAACAAACCCTACTCTAAAACCCACCCAATCCCCCCTTAAAAAAACCTAATACTAACCCCTTGAAGATCACCCTACCGGTAGATGTCTTCACCCAACCGGGAAGAAGTGGACCTCCAGACGGGCAGAAGTTTTCACCCAACCGGGCAGAAGTGGACCTCCAGACGGGCAGAAGTCTTTATCCAGACGGAATCTTCTATCTTCATCCATCCAGCACGGAGCGGGTCCATCTTCAAGACATCCAACGCAGAGCATCCTCTTCTAACGACGGCCGACGACTGAATGAAGGTTCCTTTAAATGACATCATCCAAGATGGCGTCCCTTCAATTCAGATTGGCTGATAGAATTCTATCAGCCAATAGGAATAAGGGTGGAAAAAATCCTATTGGCTGATACAATCAGCCAATAGGATTGAGCTAGCATTCTCTTGGCTGTTCCAATCAGCCAATAGAATGCCAGTTCAATCCTATTGGCTGATTGCATCAGCCAATAGGATTTTTTCTACCTTAATTCCGATTGGCTGATAGAATTCTATCAGCCAATCGGAATTGAAGGGATGCCATCTTGGATGACGTCATTTAAAGGAACCTTGATTCAGTCGTCGGCCGTCGTTAGAAGCGGATGCTCCGCGTCGGATGTCTTGAAGATGGACCCGCTCCGCGCCGTCTGGATGAAGACTTCTGCCCGTCTGGAGGTCCACTTCTGCCCGGTTGGGTGAAGACGTCTCATGGTAGGGTGATCTTCAAGGGTTTTGTGTTAGGATTTTTTAAGGGGGGATTGGGTGGGTTTTAGAGTAGGGTTGGTTGAGTGGGTGGTGGGTTTTAATGTTGGGGGGGTATTTGTACTTTTTTTTACAGGTAAAAGAGCTGATTACTTTGGGGCAATGCCCCACAAAAGGCCCTTTTAAGGGCTCTTTGTAATTTAGGGTAGAGTAGGGCTTTTTTATTTTGGGGGGCTTTATCTTGTTAGAGGGATTAGAGTAAGTGTAATTAGTTTAAAAATCTTGTAATTATTTTATTATTTTCTTTAATTTAGTGGTTTTATTTTTTCGTACTTTAGATAATTGTATTTAATTATAATTAATTGTATTTAATTTATTTAATTAATTTAATTATAGTGTAGTGTTAAGTGTAATTGTAACTTAGGTTAGGTTTTATTTTACAGGGAAATTTGTCTTTATTTTAACTAGGTAGTTATTAATCTATTTAATAACTATTGTACCCAGTTAAAAAAATGCAAACTTGCCTGTAAAATAAAAATAAACCCTAAGATAGCTACAATGTAACTATTAGTTATATTGTAGCTAGCTTAAGGTTTATTTTATCGGTAAGTATTTAGTTTTAAATAGGAATAATTTAGTGAATTGTAGTAATTTTATTTAGATTTATTTAAATTATATTTAAGTTAGGGGGGTGTTAGGGTTAGATTTAGGTTTAGGGGTTAATAACTTTATTATAGTGGCGTTGATGTTGGGGGCGGCAGATTAAGGGTTAATAAATGTAGGTAGGTGTCGGCGATGTTAGGGCCGGCAGATTAGGGGTTAATAATATTTAACTAGTGTTTGTGATGCGGGAGGGCGGCGGTTTAGGGGTTAATATATTTATTATAGTGGCGGCGATGTCCGGTTCAGCAGATTAGGGGTTAAAATATTTATTTTATTGTTTGCGATGTGGGAGGGCCTCGGTTTAGGGGTTAATAGGTAGTTTATGGGTGTTAGTGTACTTTTTAGCACTTTAGTTAAGAGAGTTTTATGCTATGGCATTGTAGTGTAAAACTCTTAACTACTGACTTTAAAATGCAGTATCAGGCTTAAAAGGAGAGGGTCTACCGCTCACTTTTGGTCAGACTCATAATACCGGCGCTATGCAAGTCCCATTGAAAATATAGGATACGCAATTGACGTAAGTGGATTTGCAGTATTTCCGAGTCTGGCCAAAAAAGTGAGTGGTACACCTGTCCCTGCAAGACTTGTAATACCAGCGGGCGTTAAAAAGCAGCATTAGGACCTCTTAACGCTGCTTTTAAACCCAAACGCACAACTCGTAATCTAGCCGATAGTGTTTGTTGGCACCTTTATTTTTTATAATCTGCAACCATCCCGGATTCTTCATGCCCACCCAGTGCCCTGTAGGCTTTCTACCCCTCCCCTCCCCTTATCATATCTACAGAAATCCTGGAGCTATGTTTAAAAGATTCCTATTATCCTACCAATCCCGTTTACCTCACAGGCGATGGCATATTGCTGCAACTCCTCATTCCCAGACCTAAACTTATTATATAACATGAAATACATTATTTAATACAGGGGTTTTAAGATTAACATTACAATCTTGTAGTAAGCATTTCCTGTTGGGAATTGTCTGCTTTCTTGTGTAGTTATTTTGTTTTGCTGTATTTCTGACAGCAACAAATCACCTTCTGCTATTTAAAAAATGCCCTGTCTTCTGTTCTGGGCAATTATATATGTTAATGTTTGGTTTACAGATGTTGTGTTTCATGTGCCCCTGCCTAGTTTCCTGAGTCTTGCTTACACGGCTTTGTTAAGCCTTGTTTTTTTAATTTGAATTATTTATGTTTATATGTAATTAAACTATATATCTATAGCTATGTATCTATATATATATATATATATATATATATATATATATATATATATATATATATATTAAATATATATATATATATATATATATACATACACATACACACGTTGATTGAAGTAGCCGTGTTAGTCCAGAGATTTAGATATCAAAATAACAAGAGAAAAACACATGAACTCTTTTAATGCTAAGCCTTTTTCACAACCCTGTGCTTTTTTGTTACATACAATTAAACATTATTATGTAAGTGTAATTATGTAAGTGTATTATGTATAAGTGTATTATGTAAGTGTATTATCATGGGATCCAGTCTAGTCTGAGAGTGCAGTCCCCTTCCGTGTTATATATATATATACAGTGGGACCTCGGTTAACGAACGACTCGGTAAACGAAATTTCGGTTTACGAATGAAAATTCTGGGGAAAAAATGCCTCAGTTTACAAATTTTTTTCGCAATACGAACAAATTAATTGGTTTTCAATGCATTCCTATGGGAAACCGTGTTTCGGTTTACAATTTTTTTTCGCAAAACGAAACAAGTGTCCCGGTTTTGGAGCCATTTGCAGCAAGTTGTGGAGCCTTTTGGAGCCATTTGGAGCCTTTTGGAGCCTTTTGCAGCAGGTTTTGGAGCCTTTTTTCTCACCTCCGGAACGCATTAATTGGTTTTCAATGTATTCCTATGGGAAACCGTGTTTCGGTTTACGAATTTTTCGCAATACGAAACATCCCGGAGAACGCATTAAATTCGTAAACCGAGGTCCCACTGTGTATATATATATATATATATATATATATATATATATATACATATACATACAGGTAGCCCTCAGTTTACGCCGGGGTTCCAGAAGGAATGGTTGTAAATCGAAACTGTTGTAAATTGAAACCCAGTTTATAATGTAAGTCAATGGGAAGTGAGGGAGATAGGTTCCAGGCCCCTCTCAAAATTGTCATAAGTAACACCTAATACATTATTTTAAAGCTTTGAAATGAAGACTTTAAATGCTAAACAGCATTATAAAACTAATAAAATAATCACACAACACAGACTTAACTTGCATTTTTTTTTGCAAACAGTTCTTTCTATGCATTCCAATCTGGACTGATTTATAGACAGGGAGATCTTGTTCCTTTGAAATCTGCTCTATAGCTCAGATCTGGTTAAACTGATTAATTTCAGCTTGCTTGGCTTTGCTGCAACACAAGCGGACAGCTCCACCTCCTGGCTATTTTAATAAATACACTGCTTCTCAATGCTTTTCAATAGCAGTCACATGACTGGAAAAAAAGGTTGCTATTCTGAAACAGTGTAAATTGAACCGTTGTAAAACGAGGGCCACCTGTATAGATAGATAGATAGATAGATAGATAGATAGATAGATAAATAGAATCAACACACGTTGATTGGAGTAGCCGTGTTAGTCCAGAGATTTAGATATCAAAATAACAAGAGCATTGCATTGAGCAATGATACTTTTTATTGGACTAACTATAATAAATGTATAGTTAGTCCAATAAAAAAGTTTCCATTGCTCAATGCAATACTCTTGTTATTTTGATATATATATATATATAATTCAGTAAGTGACCCACTCAAATTATATATATATATATATATATATATATATATATATATATATATATATATATATATATATATATATATATATATATATATATATAAAGGTAACAAAGGCAGAATGCAGCAGACGAAATAAAGTAAAAGTCCAAACTTTAATGCAGAATTATTTAAAAATCCACAACATCCATGGGAACAGTGAGTGAGACACAGTCACTTGTACAAAACGGCTGACATGTTTCGACCCTCAGGTCGTAATCATAGCTGTTTATGGGAACACCTGACAACCTATTTAAGGAGGTAGGTTACATTTCATTGGTTAAAATTTAATTAGTATAACAAATTCAACAAGGTGTGTCAATAGGTATTTACTATACCTGCTCATACAATTTAAAATACCCAGTATAAATCAAAGGTGCTGTATATTGAAATATGACTAAGTCACTAAACAGACCAGTTCAAGGGATTATATAAATGCATGAATAAATAAATTGACATGGTCTTCAATGTTTATGATATATATTATACATTGTTTAAAGCACCCCATGTAATAAATGGTAAGTACTA
The DNA here is from genome assembly GCF_027579735.1 of Bombina bombina. Lineage (NCBI taxonomy): Eukaryota > Metazoa > Chordata > Amphibia > Anura > Bombinatoridae > Bombina > Bombina bombina. The sequence goes on along the minus strand of NC_069508.1, from coordinate 129,874,932 downwards.
AAAGTTAACAAAATCAACAAACTTGAGCACAGTGTGAACAATAAAATTGGCAATGCATAAAGATGCATAAATTTGCATAAGAAAAGTGTTCAAATATTTCATATATTTCAGTGATTGGTAGCGTACATATGAAAATAATAATAACAACAACAGAAATACATGCACAAAAACATATCCAAATGAGCCAATAGTTAATACTTTTTTTGGTTCATGAATTATCATTTATACATATTCCTAAATTCATGTGGGCAATTGTGTTCTTTTAAATGAATATATAGTGCTATCAAACTCTTATATATGTGAATGCATTAGTATTCACAGAAAGCTACACGCATAATAAAGTAATTGTAAACCCAGAACCTAAAGAGAGTTTATTAAGGGGTAAAGCGTTGGGCATAAACATTCATGGTGCATTATGGGGTCAAGAGTAACCCTAAAGTCAAAAGGCAAGCTACTAACTAGTAGCAATTATAAACATACATACTACTGTCATATGTGTACAGGAGTGCCTAATAACCAGTCACACCAAAGAGCAGAACAGACTTATGTATATACACATGAATCGCCATGTATGCAAATGTATAAATATTAACATTACTGTGGACATGTAAATGTGAATGTAGATGAAGATGAAAATGAAAAAACGAAATAATGAAAATGAAGGTAAAAATGGAGGTAAAAATGGAAATGGACAGGCTGCAGAAAAGGGAGATAACTGCTGGATAAAAACCCCACAAGAAACGTTTATTTCCAAAAATTAATTAAATCATATTCGGAGTTCAGGCCATTTGGCACCCTAGTTTGGAGTTTAAAAATCCAGTACATCTCCCTCTTCTGCAGCAGTTTTTCACGGTCACCACCTCTAGGGGGACAGAAGACCCTTTCTATAGCTGTCATGTTCTGTCTCAGGATATTATGTGAGAGCCTCATTGTCTGGAACAGTTGCTTTAAAGGAAGATTAGTAGAAGCCATACTGATTGAAAATGAAAACAAATTTATTTAAACAACAGAATACTTTGTTTAAGCAAATACTTGCAGAATATTTAAATATGCTACTCAGGTATGTTAAGACCACATACAGCAGGAGTGAAAATAAACAAACAAAGTAAGCAGAGATGCAGATTCAAAAAGGAAAGTCTTTCTCTTGGTAATAACTGAAATGTAAGATTTG